>NW_021606776.1:0-5223 GCF_004785775.1 Grammomys surdaster | reverse complement strand
AGGGAGGGAGGAGGAGGGAGGGAGGGGAGGGGAGGGGAGGAGGAGGGGGGAGGGAGGGGAGGGGAGGAGGAGGGGGGAGGGAGGGAGGAGGAAGAGGGGGGAGGGAGGGAGGGAGGGAGGAGGGGAGAGAGAGAGAGAGAGAGAGAGAGTTCTAGGACAGCCTGCTCTACCTAGAGAAACTCTGATCTTTCTTATTTCTTTTCTCCAATTGTCTTTCTGGAATTTCTGAACTGGTATTATTTATTGTCTTTTCTTGAATGTTGCTAATCTGCTAGAATCTTATTTAATTTACAAGAATTCCTTTCTTGTTCATTGTTTATTGAATCTGTTATTTTCTCATGATGGTAGTACTAGAAGTGTAATTAAGCCTTCACTTCTTGTTTACTATCCCATGCCTAAACAGTTAGTGGTGTTGAGAACCAGGTATCACTATTTTTATTTATTTTATCTTTTAGAATAATCTTTTTCTTATTCTTTAGAAGTCCTGTACATTTTTATAATGTATATGGATCATATTAACCCACCAGTACTTCCCTCCAGTCTTCCATAGTGTTCCCTGCTCCACCTCTTGTCTTTTTTGTTCTTAATAATTCTGAGTTCATTTAGTGTTTCCCATATGTATATGGGTGTGTGGTTGACTCCTGAGGCATGAGTAATACCACACATGAGCCACATCCTCAAAGAAGAGTAGTTCCTCCCTCAGTAGCCTGTGGGAGGGGTGGACCTCATGGTCTCACCTGTCATCCATGTGAGGATTTTGATTGCCTTGATCTTGGATGTGTCTTCTGCAAGTTACCACAGTTTCCACAAATTGATGCATTCATGACCATGCCGTGTCCAAAGCCGATTGCTTCACAGCTCTCCTCCACGTCTGCTGGCTCTGATGTTATTTTGACCCTCTCTTCTTCCCTGAGCCTTGGACGGCGGGAGCTTGAGACAGATGAGCCGTCCTCAGTTGAGCACTCAAAGTTGTTTATATTCTGTCTGCACTCTGATCAGTTCTGAGTCTGCATTACCCACTGCTCGGTGCAAAAAGAAACCTGACCAAATTGAGAGTAACACAAAACATGAGTATAAGCATAAACATTTAGAGTACAGTTTGACAGTCTGGCCAGTTAGCAGTACAGTAAGGATGGGTTCCCCCTACAGCCTATTGGGTTCCCCCTACAGCCTATGTTACAGGCTTCTGACCAGGTATACAGTATCAAGCATGAAATCCCTTCTGTGGAGCAGGCCTGAGATTCATACAGAAAGCAGTTGGTTGACCCAGAACCACGATGCCATTATTGTACCACTGGGTACATCTTTCTAGCAGGTTGGTGTTGTTAGCATGCAGGGTCCAGTGCTGGGTAAGGCTGTTGTCTCGTCTCTCCTCAGCAGCTTCTGGCATTACGTAAGGCAGCCAGCAAGGAGAGAGTTTCCTGGTCAGTTTGAGGCTGATCTCTCTGTGTTCCGCATCCAAAGTGAGTGGTGTCTTCAGCAACCCTCAAGTTATTGTGGGCAAACAAGAGCAGTGGCCACAGCCTGTGGTATTTGGGGTGCTTCTGGGCCTCCCTTCCTTGTAGGGAGGTATCCTGAGTCATGAATTCAAAGATAAACAAACAAAGAAACAAACCTTTTTTTCTTAGGTAATCCTGTAAACAGCTAGATTAAGAATTGTTTTATAGAAAGCTTTCCTTGGCTTTCTCATAATATACCAATCATTGTGAGTTGAGAGTACACATTGAACACATAGTTAAGTTTGGACTATGTGTTGAGCAACAGGGTCTTTTCCCAACAGAAAATTCACTGATCTCTTCCCCAGGCACAAGGAATGGGCAGGGAGAAGTGGGTGCTGGGGCTCTCCGCACTGAGCGTGTGTGGGTTCATGGTGTCTCCCGCGGTGTCTCCTGCCTTGAATCTCTCAGCCACCTTGTCTGTGGATCCTCATTTGCTCCTTTAGAGACAGAGTTTGTAGTATGTCCCTTCCAGGCCTGAGGTTGGGGAGAGAATCCTGGGATGTACCTGCTTCCTAAGCAAGCATGCCTTTTTTTAGCTCTCAGCCTCTCTTACTGGAAACAGAAACATTAGCATACCAAAGAAATTGGGAACGAAACGATATGATTTCTGCCTTAAATACTGATACCTTTTCCGTAGATGATAATTCTGTTTGCTAACTTTACATTTCAAACATCTTCTTATAACCAGATGTATTTTAAAAAAAAATTGAAATCTCAAATATCTGTAGAATTTCTGCATACAGTACAGATAACTTCTTCCCCTTGCACTGCTTGAAGAGAGAGTTGCCAGCCTACTTTAATGAGCATTTTCCATGAGCCTAGGATGAGCTCTCCTGCATAGTCGTGGTACAGACATCACAGTGGAGACATGGTCCTTAATATGTACGGTTCAGTCCCCAAATGCCTTGTATTTAAAGATTGCGCCAGTAATGCTCTTTACAGCAAAACTGTGCTGCAGTTGCTGGGTCTCCCTCGGTCGGTGTAGTTAGGGCTTCAGGGTTAGTCTGACCTTTGACCTTGAAAGTTTTGAAAATCACAGACTAGTTATTTAGCTGGGTTTTACATATTTGGGAAGAACATTGTGTGTAAATACTGTGTTCTCAGGCTACCCTTTGAAACTTTCCATTGTGAGGTACTCTCCTAACCTGTGGGGACTAAGAATTTTGTGGGGGAAGTACTTTGAAATTGTAAATTTCTGTTCCTTGCCCAGTTGAATTTGAATTTCTGACAAATTTTTAGCTGTGTTTCTTCTGTGTGCTTTTCTTTTATTTAGTATGTCATAATCCATTACTGCCACTGTTTGTTTTTGTGTCTGGAATCAACTCATGTGTCACACAGAGGCATCCCTTTGGCCCTGTGTAGGATCCAGCAGCCTACATAAAGCTGTGTTCTTTAAGTGGGTGCTCTCCTTTCTCTCCTTGCACGCCTTGGGAATTCCACATCCCTGTAACTGTATGTTTGCTCAGCCTTCTTAATACTCTATCTTCAGAAAAGACAAAAAAGAATCAAATCATGTCTCCAGTACTTCTGAGCTAACGTACTGGCTTGTACAGGGTGGGGCTTTTTAAGCATGAAGACTTTAGAGTGTATCTTTAGATGCTTAAAATCAAGAGCCACACCTTGGAATTTGGCTGGTGATTATTGCTTGTAGCCCATTGCTTATTAAATAATCTTTATCTTTGGTGTGGCTATGCACTTACAAAAATAAGCTTTTGGCATATTGTGTTTTGGTTTTGGTTCACTATGAAAGTGATATATTTTATAGCATTTTACTGTGTCATAGCATAGTTTTTCTATTTATTAACTGGTAATTAGAGTAACTCTGGGGGACTGTGGCATAAAGTACTTTATTCTTTTTGTTTGCACTGTTCTTTTGAGAGGGACTTCCTGTGGAGCTTGTGATCATCCTGCCTCAGCCTGCCAAGTGCCAGGATTATATCTTGTTATTGGGTCTTAGTAATATCATGTCTCCCACTCTGCCTTTCCCTCTCTGGCCTCCTCTCTTGTTCATGTGTTCACTGTCAGTCATCACTGAATTGTAAACGTGTTCATTCCCCCTCATTGAGGAAGTCTGCTCATAAAACCATCCGTGTCTCCAGTGCCTAGAGTAATGCCTGTCAGAATAGATGCTTAATTCATGGTTGGGAACTTTGGTTTGTGGTGTGTAACATGCAGCGAGTTCTTATGGCCCTTTACAGAAAGCAGTAGAAAACCAAATAATTATTAATTCTTTTAGAAACTGGATAAGAAATCGTCTCCATCAACAGGAAGCCTAGATTCTGGAAATGAATCAAAAGAGAAATTATTGAAAGGAGAAAGTGCGCTACAGCGTGTCCAGTGTATCCCTGGCAACACCAGCTGTTGTGACTGTGGTCTGGCAGACCCACGGTGGGCCAGCATCAACCTGGGCATTACCTTGTGTATTGAGTGCTCTGGGATTCATCGGTGGGTATGCTCACTCGGAGTGGAGTGCTCCTTTGGGTTAAATACATGTTGCAAATTATTGTGGGTGTTTTTGTTGTTGCTGTTTTTGTTAGTGGGCCTTTTTCCCAGTTCCGTAATTTAATTACTAGTTTATAGTTGCACATTTTATACAGTGGACAATTTTAGTTTGTGACGTGGTTTTTGATGACTTTGGTTCATCATTCATTAATGACCAGAGGATCCATCCAGATTTATATGTGGGTGCCATCTGTGTGGGTGGGTAAGTACACAAATAGTGGCTTGACAATTTTATATTAAAAATACTGCTATCTTTCTCCCTGTGTAGGAGTCTTGGGGTTCATTTTTCCAAAGTGAGATCTTTAACTTTAGACACTTGGGAGCCGGAGCTCTTAAAGGTGAGGTAACTATTTGCATGATAACATTTTGTGGGGATGGTAGAGCTCATGTGGCTGAGATGAGCTAACAGTGGGGACTGAAGGCTGAAGCAGAGGAGGAGATGGCCCAGGAGGATGAGTCTAGAAAGCTTTGTAGCAATGGATAGGGAGTTAGTGGTTGTTTGGTGTAGGACTCAAAAACGCGAGTCCGTCAGTGAACTATGTCAGATAAATCTTAATGTTTCTCTAAAGTGGGAGTGAGGGACATTTTAAAAAATATGTCTGATCTTAATTCACTGTCCTTGAATTGGCCAGTATTTGCTCCACCTAACTCCATATGATGTTCCACCGTCAGACATCTTGCCCAGCATGGACACAGCACAGTCAGTAGTGTGCGATATACAGTGATAAATAGATAGACGTGCAGTAGATATGCCTTTTGTTTAGAGGCTTATTGTTACTATTTTTAATTATGTATATGTGTTTGAGTCTGTGTGTGGATGTGTACACTAAGTACAGGTGCCTGCAGAGGTGTTGGGTCCCTTGCAAGATGGATGGGATGGATGGATGGATGGGTGGATGGATGGATAAGATGGATGGATGGGATGGATGGGATGGATGGATGGATAAGATGGGTGGATGGATGGATGGGTGGATGGGATGGATGGATGGATAAGATGGATGGATGGGTGGATGGGTGGATGGGATGGATGGATGGATGGGATGGATAGATGGATGGGTGGATGGATGGATAAGATGGATGGATGGGATGGATGGGATGGATGGCTGGATAAGATGGGTGGATGGATGGATGGATGGGTGGATGGATGGATGGATGGATAAGAGGGATGGATGGGATAGATGATGGATGGGTGGATGGGATGGATGGATGGATGATGGATGGG
>NW_021606775.1:0-1132 GCF_004785775.1 Grammomys surdaster | reverse complement strand
TCCTGGATGCTGAAAGGTATCTCTAAATGACTAAATAATACTTACTGCAATATTATTATTATGCAAATAATATGCTATTATAGGTATTGTTTGGAGAATAAGGACAAAACATTAGTCTTCTTATAGTACAAGTGCACGTTGTATTTCAAATACTGTCATCTGTGCTTGACTAAGTGCATATATTCAGAACACAGATGCAGTTGGACTCCTGAATGTAGCACGTGTGGGCTTAAACAATTGCTTTACCTGTTTACATGTTGACATGTTGACTCCCTATAACACTTACATCTTTGGATTGCTTTTGGAAGGTCATATAATTCTCCTGAAGGCACGATAGACTAATGGCTCACATCAGTGGCTCTGCACGTGCAGTTTTGCTTTCATTCCAATGACACAGCTCTAGCATCGTTTCACAGAATGATTTTTGAAACCCTTAGTCAAGTTGATTTTTTTCAAAGGTCATGTTTGTACAACAGTTCATACACTGAGAATGTGTAAGATTGAGCATATGTATGAAGATATCATTTTACTGACAGAGAAACTTGATTTAGTTGTAATACATGTTGCCAGTGTATTTGAGCAGTTTTTTGATCTTGCTGGTTGAAAGGCATTTGTTTGTTTGTTTGTTTGTGTGTGTGTGTTTGTGTGCTTTATTTGATTTTTGTGAATGATTTCTGCTTCCCTTTGGCTACACAGCCAATAAGCCTGGCATCATTCAGAAGCACAGGGCACTTTCCTATTGTCTAATTCTTTCCCTGTGCCATTCCCCTAGTGCTTTGCTACATTCCTTCTCCTTGGAATTTCCAAATGCTTCATCACCACCTTTATTTTTTTTAACCCTAATATATCCCAATAATTTCCATCTTAAAAACATCTGCTGCCAGAAAAATCCATTCTTTTCCTACAAGCTGGGAAATTCTATTCTTGACTAATTCTCTATTCACAGTGCTTATCCCCATACTAGTACATACCATAACTCTTGTCTCGCTTATCTGAATTTCCTGTTGGTCTTTCAAAATCTTTGAAAAGATTGAATTTACATACCAGAATAATCCTGCTAGGCATGAAGAACTTGCTACAAGGTAAAATGGACAGGAAATTATAGGTATCAATTCAGATAATATACAACTTT
>NW_021606774.1:0-1156 GCF_004785775.1 Grammomys surdaster | reverse complement strand
AAAATAAAATAAGAAAATTTAATTCATACAAATACATGAATTTTTAACAAAGGCATAGAGACACTTTAAATTTCTTATTTTGATTTTAAGGTAAACTCAGAAGAATTATTAGATTAATTTTTGTATTATTTCTGTTCATTTTATGAAAGATTAATTTTAGCATGCAAAGGGCAGAGGGTTGTTAAATCCATTATCAATAGTATAGGTTTAGATGTGTTTTTAGTTCATGGGAGTGAATATTTGCCTTTGTGTATACACACACACACACACACACACCTCAGAAGCATCAGAGGTCCTGGAGTTATATATGGTTGTGAGGCATCCTGAGGATCTGGGTCTTGAACTTGTGTCTTCTGCAAGAGCAGCAAGTGCTCTAAACACTGAGCCATTTTTGGTTATTTCCCTTGGAATATCGAGCTACTGCTCCACACCAAGGGGAAGGATGGAGCCAAGCTAAGTTCCATGGCCCTGGGAGTTTTCCAGTGGGCTGTCTGTGCCCAGACACACACTGGGCGTTAAAAGATAAAGCAAGGTGTGTAACACTTGGGTCAGCAGGATTCCCATCTCTAAGTGAATGCTGGGGGAGAAGGTCTCTGAAGATTCCAGTGCTACCGACCTTAGAAAACAGCACTCTTAGATGCTCGTCTACAAAACAGCTTCTGCTCTTTTGGGGGGTAAACAGGAATTATACAAATCTTCAAATTTCGGATGTGGTTATCTTCGGGCTAAGATACTTTGGCAGAGGCTTAAGGTTCTGGGGAAAGGTCATTTGCATGGAGAGGCATTCCAAGATGTTCAATGCGTAATTTCTGCCAAGGCTTGAGATTCCTAGGTGTGTGGCTTGGGACTCCCCACATAGGGTAGAGAAGAGAAAGCCCAGCTAGGAAAGGGAGTCCTTCCTTGTGCCCCAAGACCAGGAGAACTATGAACACAGGGTAGACTTCTACCTTAAGTCACAAGGATTCTCAACAAGACATCTCTCCAGCTCTACTTTCAACATATTTAAATTTACATTTGTGTCACGTGTGTTTGTCCACATGCATGCATGGGTTACATTCATGTGCATGGGTATTCGAGTGTGCACACCCCATCACATAAATGATGTAAGTCTTAAGGTCATGGGGTGGGTACCAGAGAAAGGCAGTGTGGGTTGAAG
>NW_021606773.1:0-11628 GCF_004785775.1 Grammomys surdaster | reverse complement strand
GTGTGTGTGTGTGTGTGTGTGTGTCAGCTGCATCTATGTCTGTGCACCGTGTGTGCATGACTGGTGCCAGAGACTTCTGATCCCTTAGAATTAGAATTACGGAGAGTTGAGAGTCACCACATGGGTGCTGGTACTCAAACCCAGGTCCTCTGCAAGAACAAGAATTTTTAGTGGCTAAGCATCTCTCTCACCCTGAAAGTGTAATATTCTTCATTTGTTTGTTTGTTTTGTTTTGTTTTTGTTCTGTTGTTGTTGTTATTGTTGTTGTTGGGTTTCTCTAGTATATTTTTGTCAGTCCTAGAACATGCACTATAGGCCAGATTACTGTCTCAAACTCACAGAGATCCACCTGCCTCAGCCTCCCAAGTGTTGGGATTAAAGATGTGCACCACCATAGTAGTAAATAATTAATCTGCTCTGGGCTACACACACACACACACACACACACACACACACACACACAAAACCTTTATAGATTGATATGCCCAATAGCTGGACACTTCCATCTTTCCCACAGCTAGCACTCACTCACATGTGGTATTCCTGAGTTAACACTTTCTAAATCCATATTTATTCTTGCTGCCTGTTTTCCTTCTGGGCAGCCCTCCAATGGGGCCACTTTCCCTTTGTACCTAAATTTCAGCTGTCTCGCTGAAAGGCAAGACAGCCTTCTTCACAGCGTGGTCTGTCCTACACCCCTCTCATGGGAGAATCCCTTCTTCTCCTCCCCCTCATTTCTTGTCTGGGAACTAAAAGTCCCACCTCTTTCACTCTGCTCAGCCATTAGCCACTGGCTCTTTATTGACCTGTCAAAAACCCAACTATTGGCAGGAAACTGCAGGGATCATGCAAATTCCCATCTAAGTACAAACCAAACCCCCAACATCTCATCCCTTTTGTCCAATACTCTTTTCTCTCAGACATAAATTGAGCACAACCATAACAATTATGTAGATTATAAAATATGATATATAATTAACATCTAGTCTATCATATTTGTCAATTTAGATAAAGTACTCTACTATCTATCCTGACTTAGAGAGTTTACAATTCTATACCTGAATTAATTCTGACTTTAACTTGCATTACCATCTAAAAACCATCCTTTCACATCTCTGTCATCTTCCTCAGTGCTAAACAACTTAAGTTTGATTATGAGACGATAATTAGTCTCCAACTGTCAGAAATCCAAGGACAAATTAAATATTAGCTGAACATACAGGAAGCACAGAAACATAGCTTCCAAAACTTAACCAAATTGTAGAGACAGCTGACTACCTGGACAATGCCCTATTCCTCAAAACGTTGGGACATCTGTCTTCAGTTTTCTCGCCCAGGGTCATCTGATGGACCTTAAATAAAGCAGGAACTATGAAGGACTAGCTTGCTCTATATTGGCAGAGCTAAGTTTTCAACTATCCCACATTGTATATCATTTTTTGGACAGTATTTTTTGTCTGTAGATGAATTAGGGCAATTTTTGTGCAGTGGCTACTTTGCCATAACTAGAGAAACTCCATATGTAGGTTTTGATGCAATTTCTTCTTTGAACTGTGAAGGGAGTACTGTCAGGAGCAGACTTGTCTCTAGTCAAATGATCTTTAATAATGAATTAAAATTAAATGTCATATTCTGTTGATTTATGATGTTTTTGAAGACTATATAAAGTATATCTGAACTCTCTTGTCCTTAACTTGCCTTACTTAATCATCCTAAACAGTTTGTAATAGCAGCTATTAGAAGGACTAGGTCTAAGCCTTGCATTCTTAAATGAGTTGCATAGGCACAATGCCTATCTAAGAGTAACAATATTAATTTCTAATTTTATATCAATATGAGAAATTTATACCAATGAAAACCTTAAATCTGCATCATCTATAAACTCTCTACTAATGTAAAATTATAACTTCAATTTGTATCAATTATAAAGATTTCTACCAATGTAAGATTGTGGCTATGCAATGATTTGCTTAAGAATAAATTTAATAAACCATCCCATGTATTTCCTCCCTGTTCAAAATTATGACCATTTCCAAATTATCCCTTAAAATGACAACCTATCTATAATTTATAAAATAACCATAACCAGACACCAAAACCCAAGGGGTAGGTATGACAACTGTCCACAACATCTTCCTGCTGAATAGGGGCCATAAAAATTTTTTAAAAGGGTAAGGAGGGGTTGGAAAGTTAGAAAATGTGGTTAGATTTAAGAAGGCTAGCTTTAGTATCTGTTATACAGTCTCTGTATGCTTAGAAAGATTAGGGCTTGACTGAAGTTCTGACTGGATCTTTCTGAAAGGGATGAACCGAGTCCATCAGGAATCAGCAGCAATTCCTGAAGGTATTCTGGAAGCAAGTCTCTGGGTAGCCTCAGGAAGCAGGGGGCTGGAACAGCAGGTCATTTCAGTGTCCCCATGGATGAATCTTGTCAGAGCTTCAAAATGTGTAATATATGAATCTTACAACCAAAATTTTAGTACTGTTAAGATATTCCTATGGATTGTGCAAGAAGCATAAATCAGTTAAAGATGAATTTTTGTTCCTTCTTTGAGCAGATGAAAGACAACTATCCTTTTTTATGAGTTAATTTGATTAATAAGCAACTGTAATAAATCATGCCATGTAAATCATATGAAGGATGGAATTATGGATCTTAAGGAATTCACAACCAACAAGATTTATTTTCTAATTTTAGCTGAAGTTTTGGCTGGAGACATTTTAGGTCTAAGCCAGTTATAGAGCTGTTCCCGTATCAAGGAATCAGTAGATCAAGTTGCCTGTACTGTTTGATTTTCTTGATTTTTTCTTTTCTGTAGTCAAGATCTTCAGAGGGTCTTCCCCTGTGATATCTGATCCATGTCACTCTGGAAGGAGTCCTAAGCCTTTTCTCCTTTCCTGACAACACAAATACAGAGCCTCTCTCCCAAAATAGTATGTTCTTGGTCCAGTAGCTGGAAATCATTAAAGGTATAGATTGAATTAATTTAATAGCTTGACCTTTCTTATAGAGGAATTTTAATATAACCACCAAACTCATAACCACACACACTTTGATAATTAAAACAACTCAAAGTAATTAAAACAATCTAAAAAAGTTTTTATCTGTTGAGATAGTACTCCTGCACCGTCTCCTGCCTCAACCTACATGAGATCAAGGCCTAAGTTATTTATTCATTTGTATACTTAAATTCTCCCTTCTGTGGAGATTAACATCTCTGTGGGTAAATATGTCCCCTCTTTATATAAATTTAATTAATGTAAGTTTCTATTATCTGGCTGAGATACAGTTTTTCCACTTATCCCCTGCTCTTTGACCTATAATTTAAGATCAAAAGCCTCAATTTATTCATCTATGTATTTAACTTCAATTAAATTCCCTTCTACTTACTGTATAAGCCTATTCTTAGGCTTCTAATTTGCCATACCAGGCTAAACAACCCCAGAATTCCCATGTAGACCACATTCAAAAGAATTATTTCCCCTGGCATAGACCTTTTAAACTTTTCTTTAAAGCAACTTTTTTTCATTCCTTCTATTCTCTTTCCTTGCCTTTATTTCCTACAATTGAGATCAAAGTCCTAGATTTCGTTATTCATGTATACGTAAGAACATTTTAAACAATTACCATTATACTCCCTTCTATCTATAAAAACAATTAAATTAAATTTCATTCATTTCTATTCTTTAGTTATTGGTGGCAGGAGGCAGGCAGCTTCCACCTTCTGTCTCTGCAACTTTCCAGCAGCCTGTCTCTTTGCACAGCAGGGGCTCTCAGACCTCTGAGCCTAAACTCTTTGTATTGAGTTTCCAACTGCAGGAAAAAATCCTTATGTGGCTCTGGAAAACTCTGTAGCCTATTAGGAAGCCGATTCTCCCCAACTCCTAATCTTACATCACAGCATGTATATATTCCATCTGAGAATCTCTAAGTAATTTCTAATAGTGAGTGCTACCACATTGTGTACCATCTGTAGCAGTAAACAGTTAATCCACTTTGAGCTCCCAGCAGATGACTGCGCTTCTTGCCACCCATGAGAGTTCTCTGGATTCCCAAATGAAAAGGCAGGCAGACACACTCACTCTCTCTCTCTCTCTCTCTCTCTCTCTCTCTCTCTCTCTCTCTCTCCTGAGCTAACACTTTCTAAATCGATATTTTATCCTTGCTGCCTATCTCCCTCTAGGCAGCCCTCCCATGGGGCCCCTTTCCCTTTGCACCTACATTTCAGCTGTCTCACCCTCCTGCTCCTTCACAGAGTGGTCCATCCTATGCCCCTCTTGTGATGGAATTCCTTCTTCTCCTCCCCTGTGTTTCTTGCCTGGGAATCCTAAAAGTCCAGCCACTTTCACTCTGCCCAGCCATTGGCCACTGGCTCTTTATTGACCCGTCAAAGAACCAACCTTTGGCAGGGACATGTAGCAGACGTGGGAATTCCCATGTAAGCATGACTCGAAACTCCCAACACACCACCACTGCCCAGCTGGAAGTGTTATACCCTTGACAATCTGATCCCGACTATCTGGTTAAGCCTGTGAAGTTTGTGTCTTTACTAAACCCTAAATGTGAACAGACATGTTTGTGTGTGGTTGTTCCTTGAGGATGCAGTGTGACTGCTATTTACATGGCATTGACACTGAAGTACCTATTGTGAGTGATTAAGTGATGGCTTAAATTGTATGGGAGGAGGGGTGTGGGACTGTGCAACGGTACCTTCGATCTTGGCTGGGCATGGGCCTGGAACCCTGAGACTCCAAGGGAGAAAAGGCAGGTGTTTGGCCACGTCCCCAGAACCCAGGGTCCTGACACACAGTCTCCTCTCCATAGACCTACAATGTTCAGTCACAGGCCATTACAGCCCCTCCCAAAGTGCAAGGTAGAGGGTGTGACTACAGGCCTCAGGTCCTAGAGAGATTTACATACTAATGAAGGCCAGAGGGCAGAGCCAATTAAACATTCTTCCCCAGATCCTCCCCCTTTCTCCCTCCCTATTTAACTCAGGTCTGCCTTGAATTTCAGGGGGGAGTACATCCAGATCCATCTACCATCCGCCATCAAAATAAACCCTTTTGGAACTGAGGACTTTCTTGTGCCATTGGGGCCTGCCGTTACCAAAGCCTCCAGCCTCTGGAACCTTAGACTTTCTCCTTGTGGGACCCGCTGCGTGGAAAGTCTCTGGGACACCGCCATGGCTATTTACCCACAGAGGAGCATCGGTTCTATGCAAACCCAACATCACTTCCCATATCGGGTGTGAACATCCTAGGGTTCTGGTGTGTGTGTGTTGGGGGAAGGAGTGTTCTAGAAACACTTGAAGCTACTGAAGGGGTATGAATGGGCTACCCCTTCAGCATGAGTTGTTAACATACACAAGCATACACAGACACTCAGAGAGACTCATGCACTTGTGCCTCAGCAACTGTGTGGAAGTCAGAGATAACTTGGAGACTTTAGTTCTCCACTCCCACTATGTGGGTCCTGAAACTCAGGGTTTTAGACTTGGTGGTAAACACCTTTGTCCCTGAGCAATCTTGCCCGCCCACATCATTTTAAAATGTCACATAAAACAGCTTTCCACACTACAAAGCTCTCGTGGTCTTTTCATGTTGGCCAAGGACTGGTCTGCTGGAGTACAGTACAAGCTCAGCAGGAGGCTCTCCCACACCTCCCCCTTAAACCACCAAGCGAAGCAAATAAATGTCCACCCACCTTCTGACTCTGCCTCAGCCCCATTCCCTTCATCAGTGACCAGTGCTCAGTCTCCAGCTGTCTCTCTGGGTCCTGAACACCTGATCTGAGCTGTGTGACTCCATCAAACAGCCTGTCCCCACCATCACCGTCTGGTCTGACTTGAGGCCACACAGGGTCCATGCATGTTGCTTGCAGGGCCCTCCCCTTGGTCCCTAGGCTTGTTTCCCTCTCAGCTCAGCCTCCACTCCAGATCAAGTTGGCAAACAGAGGTCTCTCCTTTATTCTCTGCCTAATTTGGGGAATAGGAGGGCAATGGTGACCCCAACTGCTCTAAGTAAGACCTCGGGACACTAAAGTTCACAATCAAAGGCTCCAGATAGACTTCACCAGGAAACGAAGCTGAGGAAGGAAGTCTGCCAAGCATTGTATCCTCAATATAGCTGATCATGGATTCTGGTCCTTAGAGGACAGGTCTAGACCAGATCTCCACCTTGGGAGAGTCCCCTAGGCCATGGTGGTATTGGAATATGGGCAACACCCATGTGCATTAAAGTGGTTGAACTGGATGATCTAAGATTCTCCCCCAAATGGGAGCTGGTCCCAGAAACTGGTCCTCCCAGGATTCAGTGTTTCCTGAGATGGCCCAATAAAAGCCCTGTGCCAAACAGCCATGCTATTCCTTATCAAGTCAGAAATCAGGAAGGGGTCTACAAGTAGAGATTTGTGCTTTTGTGAAGATTGGAGACATTTGAGCCACATCACAGAATGAAGGGAAGAAGCCAGTGTTGATCGAGAGACAATGGCTGGGGTTCCAGAGAAACATGGTTTTGTATCCAATGGGAACAGAGCAGAGTATAAGAAAGACTGTGCCTGGTGGGAGGGGGAAAAATCTTTGTAAACGGTTTACAGCAGGATGGCTTGAATCTGGGACTACTTAGTCCTGAGAAAAGTCAGTCTATAGCCTCCAGAACCAGTGAGTCAGGAACCACTGTAACTCCATCTCCCAGCTGAGAACGGGGGCTCAGAGCAGTTATGTGACATGCCTCTGTTACAGGCTAGTTACTCAATGAGTATCAGGACTGTAATTGTCCTCAGATCATAGACTCTTTAATGAAGGGGCAGAACCTGACAGGATTAAGTTCCTAAGGTAAAACAAGTTGCCTGGGACAACAGTAGGCAAATGTCTTCCTCAAAGGCAGGGAGAGGAAAAGCAACTGTTTGCAAGTTGTTAGTGTGGAGAAGTAGCCAAGGAGCTCCTTTCCTGCCTGCTTGCTTGGAGCTGGATATTATGGAGACAGTTTCTCAGTTCAGGCTTCCTCCTCTTTGCTAACTCTCGCTTGAGTCAAGGTGGCATAAAACTAGCCAGTACAAACATGTATAAGAAAATCATGTGACTTGTTGGAACCAGCTGCAGTTTCAGAGCAAGGCATGCTTATGTTTGCAGAGGCCTCCAGAGATTTGGTCCTTATAGTGGTCAGAAAGTAGAAGGTGACTCAGCCAGAGTTATCTGGGGCAATACAAGGGTAAAGGAAAAACATGCCAATGGTTCTGAACCTCTGGGTCATGACCCCTTTGGCAGACAAATAACCCTTCAATGAGGGATGAACTAATACCATTAGAAAACACAGGCATTATTCAATTTAATCCCCATTAAAATTCCATCTCAATCTTCATAGGGTTAGAAAGAGAAATTTGCAAATTCATCTGGAATAACAAAAAACCCAGGATAGTGAAAACTATTCTTAACAATAAAAGAACTTCTGGGGGAATCCCTGACCTCAAGCTGTATTACAGAGCAATAGTGATAAAAACTGCATGGTATTGGTACAGAGACAGGCAGGTAGGTCAATGGAACTGAATTGAAGACCCAGAAATGAACCCACACACCTATGGTCACAAAGGAGCTAAAGCCATTCGGTGGAAAAAAGACAGCATTTTCAACAAATGGTGCTGGTTCAACTGGTGGTCAACATGTAGAAGAATGCAAATCAATCCATTCTTATCTCCTTGTACAAAGCTCAAGTCCAAGTGGATCAAAACCTCCACATAAAACCAGATACACTAAAACTAATATAAGAGAAAGTGGGGAAAAGCCTTGAACACATGGGCACAGGGGAAAATTTCCTGAACAGAACACCAATGGCTTATGCTCTAAGATCAAGAATTGACAAACGGGACCTCATAAAATTGCAAAGTTTCATAAGGCAAAGGACACTGTCAATAGGACAAAAAGGCAACCAACAGATTGGGAAAAGATCCTTACCAATCCTACATCTGATAGAGGGATAATATCCAATATATACAAAGAAATCAAAAAGACCAAAAAGACTCCAGGGAACCAAAAACCCAATTAAAAATGGAGTGCAGAGCTAAACAAAGAATTCTCAACTGAGGAAACTCAAATGGCTGAAAAGCACCTAAATAAATGTTCAGCATCCTCAGTCATCAGGGAAATGCAAATCAAAATGACCCTGAGATTCTACCTCACACTAGTCAGAATGGCTAAGATCAAAAACTCAGGTGACAGCAGATGCTGGCGAGGATGTGGAGAAAGAAGAACACTTCTCCATCCTTGGTGGGATTGCAAGATGGTGCAATCACTCTGGAAATCAATCTGGCAGTTCCTCAAAAAAATTAGACATAGTATTACCTGAAGACCCAGTTATACCACTCCTGGGCATATACTCAAAAGACGCCCCAACATATAACAAGGACACATGCTCCACTATGTTCATAGCAGCCTTATTTATAATAGCAGAACCTGGAAAGAACCCAGATGTCCTTCAGCAGAGGAATGGATACAGAAAATGTGGTACATTTACACAATGGAGTACTATTCAGCTATTAAAAACAATGACTTCATGAAATTCTTAGGCAAATGGATGGAACTAGAAAATATCATCCTGAATGAGGTAACCCAATTACAAAAGAACACACATGATATGCACTCACTGATAAATGGATATTAGCCCAAAAGCTCAGAATACCCAAGATACAATTCACAGACCACATGAAGCTCAAAAAGAAGGAAGACCAACGTGTGGATACTTCGCTCCTTCTTAGAAGGGGGAATAAAATATCCACGGAGGAGTTACAGAGATAAAGCATGGAGCAGAAACTGAAGGAAAGACTATCCAGAAACTGCCCCACCGGGGAAACCATCCCATATACAGTTACCAAACCCAGACACTATAGTGGATGCCAAGAAGTGCTTGCTAACAGGAGCCTGATATAGCTGTCTCCTGAGAGGCTCTGCCAGAGCCTAACAAATACAGAGGTGGATGCTAATCACCAACCATTGGCCTGAGCATGGAGTCCCCAATGCAGGAGTCAGAGAAAGGACTGAAGGAACTGAAGGGGTTTTCAGCTCCATAGGAGGAACAACAAGATCAACCAACCAGACACCCCAGGGCTCCCAGGGACTAAATCAACAACCAAAGAGTACACATGGAGTGACTCATGGCCCCAGATGCATATGTAGCAGAGGATGGTCTTGTGGGACATCAATGGAAGGAGAAGCCCTTGGTCCTGTGAAGGCTCGATGCCCCAGTGTAGGGGAATACCAGGACAGGGAAGTGGTAGTGAGTGGGTGGGGACACCCTCATAGAAGCAGGGGGAGGGAGGGGGATGGAATAGGGGGTTTTCAGAGGGGAAACCAGGAAATGGGATAATATTTGAAATGTAAATAAAATGTCTAATACAAAAACATAGATATTTAAATTATAATTCAAACTATAAAACTTAAAGCTATGAAGTGACGGCAAAGATAATTTTACAGTTGTGGGGTTACCATAAAACGGGGAACTTGGGGGCTGGAGAGATGGCTCAGCAGTTAAGAGCACTGGCTGCTCTTCTGGAGGTTCTGAGTTCAATTCCCAGCAACCACATAGTGACTAACGACCATCTGTAATGGGATCCAATGCCCTCTTCTGGTGTTGTCTGAAGACAGCTATGGTGTACTCATATACATAAAATAAATGAATTATTCTTTAGAAAAACAAACAAACAAACAAACAAACAAACAAACGGGGAACTGTATTGAATGGTTGCAGCATTGGGAAGGTTGAGAACCACTGCTGTAGGATGTTGAACAGGATAGTTATGCATTCTCTAAGGACTCACTCCTACCCACTTGTGGTAGATAGAAACCAGGGCCTCAATGCTAAGCAAATGTTCTATGGATGAGTTGTACTCACAGCCAGTTTAAAAGTCATTCCTCTAAGAACCCACATCGAACTGCATTGAGAATGTTTTGTCACAGGGTTTCTACTGTCTGTTAGAGTCTCCCACTACTTCTGAGAGACCCACACCACCCCAACAGCACGTGGAATCTCTACCACAGCTACAGCGGGAACAGCTGCTTAGCAATTTTTATGTAGGTCCTCAATTACAGAGCTCCCCGCAGCCAGTTAAGCTCCATGTCTGTCTGCTCCAATCACCTGACTGCCCTGTGAGTCTAGCTAAAACGAGAAAGATTTTGCCTTAGGGCAAGGGCAGAAGGCAGCCATATTCTTTGCTAAAACAACACAAAACCCGTCTCTAACACAGTAGCTAATATTCTTCCTCCCTTGGAAGCCTCTTGAGCTGGGCATGTGCAGTCCTTAGAAGCTGTTAGTACCATTGTCTTCGAAGATTCTCCAAGGAGTCCCATTACACACCACTTACATCAACCACTTTTGGAGTCTAAAGTCTTCCATGTTTCCCCCCAAAACATCACCAGCAGCTGTACCACAGCCATTCAAACCATCCTCATCTGAACCACAGAGAAGCCCTGTGAAGAGTGAGGGAGAGTACTCAAGGCCTGGAAGTTTAGTTTGAAGTTAGTTTGAAGTTTAGAACCTCCTTCTTGGGGTTCACCAGACGGAGGAATTGGTTATGAAGGAGAAAGCCTTAGTTGGTTCTCTATGTTCTTTTTTGTTATTTGTTTTGGTTTTGTTTTGTTTTTCTGAAACAAGGTTTTTCTGTGTAACAGCCCTGGCTGTACAGGAACTCACTCTGTAGACCAGACCTCATACTCACAGAGATCTGCCTGACTGCCTCCTGAGTACTGGGATTAAAGGCCTGGACCACCAGACCCACAGGTTCTCTCTGTTCACAGGTAGTTTAGGTCCTATATTCATTCTTCCTACTGTTCATGTTCCTTCCCATAATGCATCTGATTTCAATCACATGCATCCCCATTTCATCAGAGGCATAAGATGGTAAGTGGGGGATTGTCCCCGAAGTTTACTAGAAGAGAAAGTTTTACAAGCACACCCAGGATCAGTTGAGGCCAGATCAGCCCATCTAGCCCAGGTACTGTAAGGATACATTTGAATAGGAACTTGTCAAAATTTGATTATTCTGGGAAGGGTGGAGGGATAATTGTTCAGAGATGGGAATGGTTGCAGCCTCACACAGGTAGGAGATTGAAAGGGCTCTGAGGTAGCTAGATGCAGATGTGTTGTTTGGAGAGGGGTGTGTGTGTACATAACACATGCCCATCCATGAAGAGACTACAATGTCAAGTGCACTAATTACAAACCTAATGGGAGTCCCTGGGCACTAACCTGTCTCCTGTGCTTGCCTGCCTCACTGCAATCCACAAACATTCAGTTTGGGGACCTGGGTTCTCCCGATCACCTCAAGAGATACAGGAGGACTATGTCCTCTTTGAGATTTTCTTGTTGAGGTTCTCAGCTCCCATCATTCACAGGATTACCCAGCCCCTCTCAGCAGGGGCTGTACCTACATCATACTGATGGAGGGACCTAACTTGACAGAAGCCACCACCACATCATGTCTTTGCCCAGACTAGTGGTCCTTAGCAACTGTACCCATGTCTCAGCCTCTGGTCCTCCTGTGTTGGCACACCCCAGCTCCTTAGAGTGTCCTTGCTCCCTTTGTGATCACTGTCTGCCCTGTCATTGTCCCTTTACTGACTCTGTAAGCAGGCTGCT
>NW_021606772.1:0-1200 GCF_004785775.1 Grammomys surdaster | reverse complement strand
GAAATGCAAGAAAACACAAAGAAGGAATTAAACAAAAACATTCAGGATCTGAAAATGGAAATAGAAACAATAAAGAAAGTTCAAAGGGAGACAACCATGGAGATAGAAAACCTATGAAAGAGATCAGGAGTCATAGATGCAAGCATCACCAACCGAATACAAGAGATAGAAGAGAGAATCTCAAATGCAGAAGATACGGTGGAAAATATTCTTTGACACAGTTGTCAAAGAAAATGCAATATGCAAAAAACTCCTAACTCAAAACATCCAGGAAATCCAGGACACAATGAGAAGACCAAACCTAAGGATAATAGGTATAGATGAGAATGAAGATTCCCAACTTAAAGGGCCAGTAAATATCTTCAACAAAATTATTGAGGAAAACGTCCCTAACCTAAAGAACAAGAAGCCCATAAACATACAAGAAGCCTACAGAACACCAAATAGAATAGACCAGAAAAGAAATACCTCCCGTCACATAATAATCAAAACATCAGATGCACAAAACAAAGAAAAAATACTAAAAGCAGTAAGGGAAAAAGGTCAAGTAACATATAAAGGCAGACCTATAAGAATTACACCAGACTTCTCACCAGAGACTATAAAAGCCAGAAGAGCCTGGACTGACATCATACAGACCCTAAGAGAACACAATTGCCAGCCCAGATTACTAGACCCAGCAAAACTCTCAATCACTATAGATGGTGAAACCAAGATATTCCATGACAAAACCAAATTTGCACAGTATCTTCTCACAAACCCAGCACTTCAAAGGATAGTTGATGGAAAATGCCAACACAAGGAGGGAAACTACAACCTAGAAAAAGCAAGGAAGTAATCTCCCAACAACCCCAAAATAAGATAACTATACAAACATAATTCTACCTATAATAACAAAATAACAGGAAGCCACAATCATTTTTCCTTGATATCTCTTAACATCAATGGTCTCAATTCCCCAATAAAAAGACGCAGACTATCAGACTGGATACACAAACAAGACCCAGAATTTTGCTGCATACAGGAAACACACCTCAGTGACAAAGACAGCCACTACCTCAGAATAAAAGGGTGGAAAACAATTTTCCAAGCCAATGATCCCAAGAAACAAGCAGGAGTAGCCAGTCTAATATCAAATAAAATCGACTTTCATCCAAAATTAATCAAAAAAGATAAGGAAGGTCACTTCATACTCATCAA
>NW_021606771.1:0-7949 GCF_004785775.1 Grammomys surdaster | reverse complement strand
GAGAGAGAGAGAGAGAGAGAGAGAGAGAGAGAGAGAGAACATGTGTAGATTGGTATCAATTGTCTTCCTCTCTCTCCCTCTACCTTGTACATTAAGGAAGGATCTCTCACTGAACCCAGAGTTCACTGATTCAGCTAGGCTAGCCAGCTGGATAGCCTTGGGAACCCCAATCTCTGTCTCTGGAATTCTGAAATTATAGATGGGTTGCCACACCCGTCCAGCTTTCTACATGAGTGCTAGGGATCTGACCTCTGATCCTCATGCTTTTGAGATAGGCATTTTTTTTTGTCTCCCAAGCCTCAAGATAGCTGTTTTAATTATTAATATATCTGGATACTTACTCTGAGGCAGGCACAGTGTAGGTGGATTAATTTAGTAGCTCTTATGCTGGTATGGACTCTGTGAGCAAGAACCAGCATAATTACTCCCATTTTTCAGGTGGAAAACTGAGTCTCAGACATATGATGCAGCTTGCCCAAGGTTACAGTTGGTGGGCATACTGGGATTTGAAATTAGCCTGGGTCTGAGTGCTTGCTTTTAATTACTTCCTATGCTACCCCACACTCAAGTTCCACAGGGTTTCTGATCATCTGTCTGGATTTTCAGGGCTTCACTAGGGATATTTTTGAGTAACTTGAGTTAATGAGATTCATGGTGATTTAGCCTGCGGCTCCATACTGAACTGTGTTCACTGGAGAGCTTTGGCTTTAGGTGGGTGGCAGGGGGATTTTAGTCAGTATATATCTGACCAAAACTGGATGGGGGGACCTATGATGGCTTCCACGTGGAAGGAGTGTATCCTGTTTTCACGGGGTATCATTGATAATCTATGTTTCCTTGCTATAGATGGTTTTGAACTTCTTATGGATTACTGATGGTAGACAGCATTTGGGACTTCCCCATCCCCGATATCACCTCTATCTTCTCGGCTGCTGTGGGCATCGGCTGCTAGTAGCTTTAACGATCTCTCTTCTTAGGTTGTTGTACTTAGCAGATAAAGAACATTTAATCTGTCTGGAAGCCCCACTTCTTCTGAGAACTGTCTGACTGATGGCAGCAGTTCATAGTTACTGACTGATAGATGGGGAGCAGGAAGGTAGGCTCTTGCCACAGGAGGAGGATAGCTCTGTGGTTCATACTCCAGGTCTCCCACTGATCCAAGCTGGGCCTATATAGCACCCTTCCTCCTCCTCTTCCTCCTCCTCTTCCTCCTCCTCTTTTGAGATAGGGTCTTATATAGCCCACTTTGGTTTGAAACGTGCTATGTATATCTATGGATGGTCTTGAACTTTTGATCATTTTGCCTCTACCTCCTGAATGAGTGCTGGGGCTCAGGTGTGTATGACCATGTGTGGTTCTGTGTGGTGCTGACGATGGCACACAGGGCTTTGTTTATGCTAGGCAAGGACTCTTCCAATTTACCTATGTCCTTGTCTCTTTTCTCTACCCTCTTCTTTGATGTTTCCTTTCTCAAGAATTCACATGCCTCTGAATCTATGTCTCAGGCTCAGGTATGAAAGGTCCCAAGATTCCCTTGGGAATGTATTAAAATTCTAGGCCTTTCTCCCAGGGGAATGAGACACATCTATACAGCTACATTAGACAGTAGTTTTTGGAATTCATTTTGAAGTTCCCCAAACCTTGTCTGTCTAACACTCTCAGAGCTTGTAGCCAGAGACAGGCAACCCTTGGAATGGGATGAATTCTAGCAAGAAGTTAGCACTGTAAATTATGAGGTCTTTGTTCATTTAATTTCCACCATTATTTGAGCCTGTGTGGAAATCAAAACCAGACCAGTGAGAAGCTATGAACTGAATGTCATGATCAAAAACAGTAGCTAATACATAAAGAAATGTTAAGTGTGATCAAGTAATTTTCCTGATTAAAACTCTTCAAAGAGGTCTCATTAATTTCCCGAGACTCGAAGTCCTCAATGATGTCCCCTGACCCCCACGGGCCTGGTCTCACGTTGGCACCACTCTAAACTAACCTCATTTGATATCTGTCCTGTAGCCCTTTGGTGGTAGTGTTGAGTATATCTGAGAATGTGACTTCTTAGCTCAGGGCCTTTGCACATGCCACTTCCTGTTCCTGGACTACCCTTTCCAGCCTAGATCCTCTATGACCCGACCACATCCTAAGGAAAGTGGTTTCTCGTTTTTTAGATCAGAATGGTGCAACTTATGCTACATCACAGGGGTAATGCTTCAGCTGGTTACTTGGTGCTGTATAACAAATTCCCTCAACTTGGCTGCGTAAACAAGCTTGGAAGTGCTTCTAAAGTCTTGTGCACAGTTCTGGGAAGGTTTCAGTTCCTCCTCCAGCTTACCTCCCTTCCTTCCCAGCCTATGGAGTATCCCCTCAACAAGACTTTCTACAAAACTGGTGATTCAGGAGGCAGAGGGAGAAGATAAGGAGGGCAAACAGACTCAAGATGGGAGACTTTTTTTCATACTCTAAATCTTGGCCATGTCGTTCTGTTGTCACTCATCCTCATTGTGCCACCCAGTCAGCACTCACAGGAAGTGCACCGCCCAGTCAGCACTCACAGGAAGTGCACCGCCCAGGCAGCACTCACAGGAAGTGCACCGCCCAGGCAGCACTCACAGGAAGTGCACAGCCCGGGCAATACTCACAGAGAGTGCACTCCCAGCCCACACTAGCAAGAAAGGGAACTGGGTCTTCTCCAAGGGAAGAGCATCATGGATGTTGGTTCTGACCCTTTAAAATTCTGACATTGCTTCTTCCTGCTGCATCTTGACCTCCCTACCTCATGTGACGATGGATTCCTACCGGCTTTGACTGTAGTCTTCAAAAAGGGAGAGTCTCTTTTTCTTCTCCCTTTTCTCACATTGCATCTCAGCACCCAACATAGAGTTAGCACTGAATAAATACCTACTTAATGAGCAAATGGTCTTCATATTCCTTGTCAGCACAATTCAAGAAAAAAAAATCATTGGCACGAGTCATAATCAGTTTTTAGAATGTCGTTGCATTTTGGTATGTGGGCTTCTTCTAAGCCAGCTTTTCCGTTTGAGTTGGAAGATGAGGTGTGGGATAAAGAGCCCTTGATTTTCCTCCCTTCATTCATTAAGCAACCATTTATTGAGCACTTATTATTACTGGAAAAGAGTGCCAGATTCCGAGGACACAGAGCTTAGCAGGATGCACAGTGGCTTTTATAAATTAAGACATCCACACATTAGCAGCCTGGTGCCATTTGAAAAATCTTCCAACACCAATGACAATAGGCAGCTGCATTAGAAACAGGCCCCTTGATATTGAGTTTGTAGAAGTTGTTTTATCTTTTATCAGCCCAGCATGTTGCCCATGTGGAGTGCCATATTTACATTTCATCCCAGTGTTTGTGCCAATATCAACCCCCCCCCCCCAGCTTTTATACTTTTGGTCACTGTTTGCCAATGTATAAAAGGTTTTGTTGAAGGAGCTGGATGAAGATGGGGGAAGGAATGGTATTATCTATGACTCCTGGAGATCTTACAGTGGCTGGTGCTGGGAGATAGTCCACTAAGGTCGTCAGGGCGTATGTGGAGAGTAAGGATAATACAGAGAAATGGAACTGAGGAAAAGTGAAATAGAGAAAATGAGCTGTGGCTGAAATGAGTGTCATTTGAGAACAGCCCTGTCTGAGGCTCAGGTGGCATTAGCCTTGGTTCCCACACTGCTACAGGGAGTCACATGCTCCTTTCCTGAGCCCCATGACTTTGTACAATAAGTGCCTCTGATCACCCTAATGGTTTTACAACAGACAGGTTTGTTATTAGCGTATCTCTATCATGAAGAATCCTCTGACCAAACCCCCAGGTTTGTAAAACAGATAAGATTTGAGCCTCATTTCTCATGCAAACCTCTGTGTGTGCCAGCTCTGCAAAATTCCAACTGATTCCACCAAAAGCCAGAGTCCATCTTGCTACCTCAGCAGAGGGTAGAATGTAGCTACTATACTGCTTCAACCAATAACAGATGGGAGCTGGAGGCATTTACACAGTAGTGCCCTTCTGGTGACATGCCCAGAGGTGGGTGCTCTACTAGCTAGACAGGTTCTCTAGAAGGTTCTAGTTCTAGTTGCCCACAGTGCTTGATTTGCTGATAACACACTTTTAAAATGATCTATGTTTGTAGGGGCTGGAGGGATGCTCAGGGGTTGGGAGCATTTCCTATCCTTCCAGAGGATCTCAATTCAATTCCCAGAACCCACAGGGGTTGGCTAAGAGCTGGTTTCCCCCTTCCACCTTTCTGTGAGTTCTGGGCCTCAAGCTGAAGGATTTATATGGCAAGTGCCTGTGCATGCTGAGCCACTTCATCATCTCTGTAACATAGCAAATGGTTTCTTCTCTCCCCTTTCTTACTTCCCTTCCGGTTCCCTGGGCTCATTCTTCAAATCTGGCTTGCACTTGGGTCTTTGTTACCAGATCATCTCCTCTCCCCTGGGGACCTAAATGAAGACAGTCACTCTGAGCAGAAAGCCTTCTCTTCCCCGATTCTTCACCTCACCTCTGCAGAACTCCCAGGCCCCAAGGCAATTTGCAAACCAATGGACTAGGGAAAAAAATTC
The DNA here is from genome assembly GCF_004785775.1 of Grammomys surdaster. Classification (NCBI taxonomy): domain Eukaryota; kingdom Metazoa; phylum Chordata; class Mammalia; order Rodentia; family Muridae; genus Grammomys; species Grammomys surdaster. The sequence goes on along the minus strand of NW_021606771.1, from coordinate 3,373 downwards.
TCCATGTTCCCTTATGGTCACAGCATCCTAAAGTTTCTCATGACCCTGCTTTTGAATGCAGTGTACTAAATACCACTTTTTCCTCTTTGGGCTTTATTGTATTCTTCCTTAGTTAATTTATTTATTCACATACAACCCAATATCAGCCCTTCCTCTCTTCCCAGTATCTGCTCACTTAAGTCCTCCCCCATTCCACCTTCCCCTTCTCCTTTGAGAAAGGGAAGTACCCCTCTGGGTGTCACTCCTTTCAGTCCACTCCCACTCCTATCAAGTAGTTTCAAGACTAGGTGCTCTCTTCCAATGAGGCCAGACAAGGTACAGGATCCATATGGAAAGCAGGCAACTGGCTCACACACAGCCTCTGCTCCAGTTGTTTGGAGCACATGAAGACCATGCTGCTCATGTGCAACATATGTTCAGGGAGCTTAGGTCTAGCCTGGGTTCACTGTTTGGTTGGTGATTTAGGCTCTGGGAACCCACAAGGGTCCAAGTTAGTTGAGTCTGATGGTCTTCCTATGGAGTCGCTGTCCTCTTTGGGTCTCTTAGATCTTCTCCAAACTCTTCACAATAGCCACAAATATCATAAAATACCTTGGTGTAAATCTAACAAGCGAGTGAAAGACCTGTACAACAAGAACTTCAAGTCTCTGAAGAAAGAAATTGATGAAGAGATCAGAAGATGAAAAGATCTCCCATACTCACAGATTGGTAGGATTAACACAGAGAAAATGGCCATCTTACCAAAAGCAATCTACAAATTCAATGCAACCCTCATCAAAATTCCAACACAGTTCTTCACAGATCTTCAAAGAACAATTCTCAACTTTATATGGAAAAACAAAAAACCCAGGATAGCTAAAACAATCCTGAACAACAAAAGAACTTCTGGAAGTATCATTATCTCTAACTTCAAGCTGTACTATAGAGAAATAGTAATAGAAACTGCATGGTATTGATAAAGAAACAGAAGGGTGGATCAATGGAATTGACTCAAAGGTCCAGGAATAAAACCATACATCCATGGACACTTGATTTTTGACAAAGAAGCCAAAACCATACAACAGAAAAAAAGAATCTTCAACAAATGGTACTGGACAAACTGGATTTCTGCATGTAGAAGACTGCAAATAGATCCGTATTTATTACCCTGCACAAAACTCAAGTCCAAGTGGACCAAAGATCTCAACATAAAACTAGATACACCAAATCTAATAGAACAGAAAGTGGGGGATAGCCTTGAACTTGTCGGTACAGAAGACAACTTCCTGAACTGAATGCCAGTGACTCAGGCACTAAGGTCAAGAATTAATAAATGGGACCTCATGAAACTGGAAAGCTTCTGTAAGTCAAAGGGCATGGTCATTCAGACAAAAATGGTAGCCTACAGATTGGGAAAGGATCTTCACCAACCCTACATCTGACAGAGGGCTAACATCCAAAAGAAATGTTCAACATCCTTAGCCATCAAGAAAATGCAAATCAAAATGACTTTGAGATTCCACCTTACACCCATCAGAATGACTAAGATCAAAAACTCAAAGGACAGCCTCTGCTGGCGAGGTTGTGGAGAAAAAGGAACACTCCTCCACTGTTGGTGAGATTGCAAACTTGTACAACCACTCTGGAAATCAATTTGACAGTTACTCAGAAGATTGGGAATAGTTATACCTTAAGATCCAGCTATATCACTTCTGGGCATATCCCAAAAGATGCTCTACCATTCTACAAGGACACTTGCTCAACAATGTAAATAACAGCCAGAAACTGGAAACAACTTAGATGTCCCTCAACTGAAGAATGGATAAAGAAAATGTGGTTCTTTTATACAATGGAATATTACTTAGCCATCAAAAACAAGGATGTCATGAATTTTGCAGGCAAATGAATGGCATTAGAAAATATTCTAAGTGAGGTAACCCAGACCCAGAAGGACATGCATGGTATGTACTCACTTGTAAGTGGAAATTAGCCATAAAGTACAGGATAATTATGATAGAATCAATAGACTCAAATAAGCCAAATAACAAGGAGGGCTCAAGAGAGGATGGTTGAATCTTTCTCAGAAGGGGAAACAAAATAGATATCGGAGGTCGATGGAAGGAGGGAACTGGGTGGAAGAGGGGATGAGGAGGGTAGCAGGGTGGTGTGGTGGGGGAGATCATATGTAGGGAGAACAGGGGAGAGAGAAGGGAGATTGGCGTGGGGAGAAAAGGCAATCTCTAGGATATGCCAGAGCCCTAGGATGGAGGGAGGTCCCAGAGGGTCTATGGAGTTGACTCTAGCTGAAACTCCCAGAAGAGGGGGATATGGATCCGGAAGTGGCTACTTCCTGTAACCAGGCAGGACTCCCAGTGGAGGGACAAGGGCAGCAACCCACCCACAAAACCTTCAACCCAAATGTGTCCTGCCTACAAGATATGTAGGAACAAAGATAGAGTAGAGATATAGGGTATGGCTAACCAATGACTGCCTCAGATTTAGATCCATCCCACAGGCAAGAACTAATCCCTGATACTATTAATGATACTCCATTATGCTTCCAGATAGGAACCCAGCATAACAGTCCTCTGAGAGACTCCACCCAGCAGCCAAAGGAAAGAGAAGCAGAGACTCAATCACCCAAATACTAGATAGAACTCGGAAACTCTTATGGAAGAGTAAATGATACTTTCCACTGTTGTGCTCATGTGGACAGAGTTGGTGATTCTTTACAAACTCAAAGTGAGATTACACTTCCACTTTTCCCAGGGGCTGGCTATTGTGAGCTCGCTTCTTTGTGCATTTGTTTTATGAAGTAAGAAAATGAATCTATGCCAACTGGCAGGTACACTGGCCTCAAATCAGTTAGAGACAAGGATGCTTGAATGGTTTGGCGATGGGTGTCAACTTCATTTTGATGGGTGCTATTTTTTTTCTGATGCTTCTTCTAATCTTTCCCTGGAGGAGCAAGGGAAAATCTGGACATCAGACGTTTCTCCTCCCCAGCTTGAGGGGAGCACAAGAAGCAAGTGGGGTATGCATGTAGGTAACTTATTTGAGTGTGCTCATCCTGTTTGGGGTACAGTAGCCTACTGACCTGGTTCTTTCTCTCTGTACCTGTTGGCCCTTTGCCACCTCCCAGAGAATCAACACCCACTGGGAGCTTCCTTCTGCCAGCAGCTGATGAAGCTGAGAGAAACATTTAGGCCATTCTTGCCTCCTGTTTGCCACAGCTCTTGGTGCCTAAATCCTTGTAACACATTCTGCTTTTGGGAGAATCAAACCAAACCTACTTCCTAGATCTTGTTGTTCACAGTCTTCTGATTCCTGATCTGTTCCCGGAAGCCGTGTGTGTGTGTGTGTGTGTGTGTGTGTGTGTGTGTGTGTGTGTGTG
>NW_021606770.1:0-2579 GCF_004785775.1 Grammomys surdaster | reverse complement strand
CACACACACCACACCACACACACACACACCATACCATACACACACAACACACAACACATACACATAATACACATACCACCACCACACACACACCATACCACATACATACCACACCACACCCCCAAATACACATACCACATCAGACAGACACACACACACACATACCATACCATACTACCACACACACCATATGCCAAATACACACCTCCCTGCTGCCCTGTGTCCCCAGGAAGCTTCTGGGAGTACAGAGATGGTTCCAGGACTCAGTGAAGAAAAGGGTCTGATCACTACCAGTCTATAACATCAGATAGTCCCCTCATCCCTAAGGCTGCTCCTTCAGAACCTCTGAGCTCTGAGTGCAACGTAAGTAGGACAGGAAATGTCCTTGAGTCCTGGTGTTTACATTCTAGTCTAAAGGGTTTAGGGACTAGACACCAAAGATAGTAAAGCTGAGTGATAAATTAGGGGGAAGTAGAGAGGCCATACGGATTGTCCCAGCATCTGGGAGGCTGTCAGAAGGATGAAGAGTTCAAGCCTTACAGCTTGGGATAGCTTGGGAGACACACTCATACACGTAGATATATATACAGACATGTATATGTGTGTTCATATATATGAGGAGGGGTAGAAACATGGAAGGAAGGAAGGAAGGAAGGAAGGAAGGAAGGAAGGAAGGAAGGAAGGAAGGAAGGAAAAAAAGAAGGAAAGAAGGAGACCCAGACTCAAAGAACTGAGAGAAGGTTGGGCAGATGGCTCCATGAGAAAAATACTTGCCATGCAAGCATGGTGAAGTTCTCATTTCAGATGAAGTTCTCATTTCAGAACCTGTGAAAAGCCAGGTGGAGCACAAGTCTGTAATCTCAGCCCTCTTACAGCAAGATGGAAGACAGAGACAGAAGGATCCACAAAAACTTAAAGGCCTACACTGACAAACACTGATCCAGTCTCAAGCCAAGTGGAAGGCAAGGATCAACATCTGAGTTACCCTCTGGCTTCCACTTGGGCACCCGTACTCCTGTGCGCACACAGTTGAAAGAGAATTAAGCCTGAATCCAGGTGAAATGATGCTGGCCACATAGTGGCCTGGGAAGGAGATTCACCTGCCATACAAGGACCGAGAGGTGGGTGCCATCAGGTGGGGTCAGGATGAGAAAGAAAGGTAGGGACACTAAGGAACAGTGGACAGGGAAGGAAAGGGGAGGTGACAGACTAAAGACGGCTAGGCCAGCTCTCAAGACTAAAGGTCAGCCCAGAATGTGTGGCCTGGGGGAGGACCTGGACCCAATCTTGTTTGTGCATCTTCTTCCAGTAGCTACATAGAGGTGAAAACAGGGAACACCAGCAGAACCAGGGATCCCTTGTAGGACAGAAGAGGAGAATGTGGACAGGAGGGGCAGTAGAAGTGATGAGGTGTGGCGAGACAGTAGACCTAAGCAGTCAGAGGAGCAGGAACGACACAAGTGGTGATGGAAACAGTCAGAGACTGGCCTGAATGACGGCAGGAAGCAAGAAAGCCACCTTCATCTGGATGGAGCACTTTCTACAGGCCTAAAACCCATGAGAGAGCAAGGAAAGAGAAATCCTGGCTCTCTTCCCTCCTGGAGGCTGGAAGGTGACTAGGACTTTCTAGGGGACAGGGCTTTCGGGGCCTTTTGCTCAAGCCTACCTGTGACTTTCCCCAGAAAAGAAACAGGACGCAGCCTTGCCCAGCATCTTGGACTCTGGTTCCTATGTGACTGGATTGCCTGGGGCCCAGGACTCCTCAACACAGAATGGAGCATTTATTCTACACCCAGCACCAGAGCCTGCCTGGTGACACCCAAGCTCTCCTAGAACCAGAAGCATGGAAGGCCACACATGAACAAAGAGATAAGAAAGTATGTTCAGTACAGTGCAACGTCCTCCACTTTTCCCTCCACCTAGAGGAGGTAGACTCTTCAGGACATCTCCCAACCTCACCTTAGGGAAATTTGGAAGCTGGAAAGTGGAGAGCCCCTTAGACTCTGAAAACAGGCAGATGTGACTTCAGATGCCCTACCTAGGGCTTCCTCTGTAAGGCCAGAGGAAAATCACTTGTGTATTTGGAGATTTTATCATGCTCTGGTATCAAAGGGCCTTCTGCTTGCCTTCTGAATAACACACTGGGAAAGCTTAGTTACTTCGATCTCATAATATGGATATGAAAACCAATGATCTGGTTCTTCTCCATTTTTCCTTCATGTCCCAGCCTTTCTGAGGCTTTTCCTGGCCCCAGTGCTAGGCTGTGTTTCTTGTTAAGGCACCTCACCCTAAGTTTGGTGGTGGTGATGGCCTTTAATTCCAGCACTCAAGTGGCAGAGGCAGTTAGATCCCTGAGTTCAAGGCCAGACTGGTCTATAATGTGAGGTCCAGGACAGCCAGGGATGCACAGAGAAACCCTGTCTGGAAAAAAAATGAACAAAAGACACTTTACCCTAGAGTTTATCATGCTGACATCCTAGGCTTTGTCTTACTTTGGCTACCAAGGAGCCCAGGCTTTAGAAAATTGATGGCATGGATGGATGGATGGATGGATGGATGGATGGATGGATGGATGGATG
>NW_021606769.1:0-5139 GCF_004785775.1 Grammomys surdaster | reverse complement strand
AGGTGGGGGAGGTGCAGGTGGGGAGGTGCAGGTGGGGGAGGTGCAGGTGGGGGAGGTGCAGGTGGGGGAGGTGCAGGTGGGGAGGTGCAGGTGGGGGAGGTGCAGGTGGGGAGGTGCAGGTGGGGGAGCTGCAGGTGATGTCATAGTTGTTGCTGTTCCTGTTGTTGCTTCTGCAGCTGCTGGTGGTAGTGGTGGAGGTGATATTGTTCTTACTGTTATTGCTTTTGTTTCCAGTGAAGTTCATCATTTTCATATGTCAGATTGATTTATCACCATGTAAGCACTTTTGGAGACCTTGAAATCATAGTTCTTGAAAGGCATGCTGGAGCCCCACATCCCTACTCTGAGTACGGAGGAGATGTAGCTTCCAGGATTGGAAAGAATGACAAAGGTTCTGAGCTGCCTGCACTAAGGCCCAGTACCTTTGAAAGACTGCTCCCCTGTGCTTCCCTGCTGCTCCTGTGGCCAAGTGCAGACATCCACTGAAGTGCAAGGCGCCTAGTCTGCACTGCCAGGCTAATGTAACCAACACATACAGAGGCTTTTATGACTGTCATGGCTTTACAAATCCAAGTGTATTTGTCTTTCATATAAATGAGTTGTGAGCGTTTTAGTTACATTTAGCGGACACAAGTTTAATCTGTGCACTCCACTTTTGCATTCAGTCATTTTTATAGGAAAAAGAAAGCAAAGACCATTAAGCACTATTTACATTTCTCTACATTTTCCTCTAAACTCTGTCACTGCCCTTCCGTAAGTGCGTTTCTATGCCATGGCATCATGCAAACGTGCTCTGTATTACACTCTCTGGTCAATATCCCTCTGTACCTAAACAGGCCCCTGCTTGCCTTCGTGCCACAGAACAGTTATGTGCTACTCTTTTCTGACTTTTCTGTTATTTACCCTTTTTTCTTTTTTAGCATTTGAGGTATATTCTATTTTCTAGTTTTAAACTGAGTTTTTTTAATATTAAAATATAGTTTACATTTTCCTCTGTAGCAATACATTAGCACAGTAGCTTTGACCACATTTTTTTTCTTTTACGTTCTTAGCTTAACCATATATTAACTGAAAGTCTAGTTGAGATATACACATGCATATGCACTGACACAGAGGCACACAAAGAGCCTAGACTTGCCTATTCTTCTCCCATGGCTCCTAGAGGCTCCTCAGGAACTTAGGAATGGATTCCCAGAACTGGAGTTCAAGGAAACAGAAAAGAATGCTTACGTTTTGTGATTTTCCTGGATCAGTTCTGTGAGTCTCATCTCCAAAAGGACTCTAGAAGTTTCTAACATAGAAACTGCATGTGACTGTGCCCTCCGTGTAGCCCGCTGCTGCGGGGCTTTACTGCTCTACTGTAGTGGCTGATTCACGATGTTTAAACAGGAAAAAAATGCTATACAAGTGCTGCTCTAGAAGTCAAACCCTGAGGCCAGATCTGGTGGCCTGTGCCTGTAATCCCAGCTTTTTAGGAGGCTTGGGCAGCAGAATCACAGGTTCAAGGTCTGCCTGGACTACAGACTGAAGTTAGGCCATTCTGCTCAGCTTAGCGAGAACTGTATCAAAAATAATCCATTAAAAAATTCTGGGGATACAGCTCAGTGAAGAGTTCTTGACTAGCATGAGCTAGAAACCTTGGATTTAATCCTTAGTGCCACAAGAAAAAAATAGAATTCAAATACTCAATTTTGAGCCAAATTGCCTTTTCCACAAGTTCACTTCTACCATTCTTTGGAGTTGCTCAAACTGTGTTCTCATCCTGACATCACATAGGCTCTTCATGTTTATATATTTATCACTTTTGTAGCATTTTATAAAATTACATTTTTCTTTTGCACTTATATGTAACAATAATCTGCACCTATTATGTAGCTGTACCTTGTGGTTTTCTTTGAAATGTCTTAATGTTATTTGCTCTACAGAACCTATTAGAAGTCTGTATTTAAAGTATCCTGTGTAAAACTAAGAACCAGGAGTAAAGGTGAACTCATAGGTACCCCCACAGCCACCTTGAGGACACATTCCCTAGACACCACACAGGCAGCCCCACTCACAGCCCACCATGGGGTCAGAGAGAAGCTTGGCCAGAAAATCAGCTAGTCCAGGTAAGAGACTGAAAGGGCCAGGGTAGACCAGAAGCCTCAAAGCTGTTAACGACTCAGACGTTATAAAGTGCAGTCTCTATCCACTTAACCTGAGTCACTGACACAGTTCTTGCTCCATGCAGTCTAAGAGGTTATGGGAAGAAAAACACCTTGAGATAGGTCAGAAGACAGGTAAACCCTCACCAAACCTTCCGCCTTATCTGTGATATCTTCAATTTCCTCAAACCTGGGAATTTGTTTTCTAGCTATAAAATTTTTACCTTGTTCTAAAGAGTATTTTAAAAGATTGCATAGGATTCAATTTAAATGAAAGTGTGGCATGAAGTTTGCATAGTTTCCAGAGGTAAGCTGAAGGCCAGTGGAGCCATGTAGGCTCATGTAGGCTCAGGTACATCACCGTGACTATGCCCTTCCTCATGGTAGCTTCAGTCCCAAGATCAATGCCATATGCTAAATATGTTCATCTTTGTATGGGAAAGCAAGTGGTCACTCAGCAATAACTCATGTCTCCACACCTGAGACTTTTCTGCAATATTGATTTGTTAGTTCTAGTGTTGCTTTCTTTATAAAATTTCTTTGATTTTTCTAGTTTATATACCTATGTTTTAATAGGAGCCTCATTGTTCATGTTTTTATCCTCGATTCTGTTTTCATCACAGATAGCTATTGCTGACGTTGCGAGTGTTCTGTTACACCGCAAAGGCAATGGTCAGTCCCTCTGTTCACTCTTGACTTAAGGAAGAGACGTTAATATTTTTGAAATTAGCATGTTTCTCCATTTAACGTACATAATATTAAAACTATTTTCTTCATTGATTTAATCCTGAAAAGATTGGGGTGTTTTTATATTATTAAGGATCAGCATGGAACAACTGAACTGACTTCTGAGCTCTTGTCCTTTCTATTGGTAGTCTAGCCAGGGTGCACTGTCGTCATGCTGTGACAGAAGCTCTAGTCTAGCCAGGGTGCACTGTCGTCATGCTGTGACAGAAGCTCTAGTCTAGCCAGGGTGCACTGTCCTCATGCTGTGACAGAAGCTCTGCTTGCTGCATCCATTTTGATTAGCGGAAATCCTTCAGTCTCTGTGTACTTTCTGTTTTAATACTTGCCTTATTTCCTTTTTTTTTTTTTTTTGGTTTGTTTTTGGTTTTTTGTTTGGTTGGTTAGTTGGTTTGGTTTGGTTTGGTTTTGGGTTTGGGTTTGGTTTGGTTTGGTTTGGTTTGGTTTGGTTTGGTTTTTTGAGACAGGGTGTCACTCTGTAGCCCTGACTGTCCTGGAACTCACTCTGTAGACCAGGCTGGCCTCGAACTCAGGGATCTGCCTGCCTCTGCCTCCCAGTGCTGGGATTAAAGGTATGGTAGCATTCTCATACTTGAACTCAAAACTAAATAAATACTAATAATAAATCAATATAAATGAAACATTTTATAAAATTATGTCTTCTAAAAACAAATTTTTAGAAAGTTTAGAAATTTGGAATTGCAGTCATGTACTTAAGAGCAACTTAGACTTTGCATAAAATGATGTCTTTTTCTCTTTCTTCCCCTCTGAGAAGTTAGTTTATAGTCCTTATTTGTTTGGTTTATTTGTGTCAATTTTATATTTAATTGCAATTTGATCATCAAATTTAATTAGTCACATAATCTTCAAAAAGAAATTGTTTTAAATATGCTTTTATTATTAATACTTTTTGCATATTAGTCTTAATTCAAATTCTTAATTTCTCAATAAATCATGTCAAAGATTTGGAGCAACAGTGAGTTGTATAGTACTTGCCTACCAAGGCCCAAGGTTTGATCTCCAATAATAATCCCAGAGTAAGATACAAGAAAATACATACAAAATAATTACTCAAAGTGGAATGTTCTGGTTGTCTCATGTGATACAGACTCATGTGATGTTTTCCTGAGGCAAGACCCATGAGAGGACATGTAATGTTTAGAGAAAGTGTTAATAGACTCAATGGCCAGTGAGCCCACCATTTTAAGGACTTATGACTTTAAGGACTTTTCCTATAGGAAAAGAGCCAAATCCACCAACTGAGCTTATTAAAACAGGGTCTTCATTTCTATAGGATCAAGAAGTCCATCACTTATTAAAAAATAATTTACTCAGGGTAAAGCCAAAGTAAGCTACAAGTCAATTAACATGGGGAGAGATGGGTGGTCTATCACTGATCTATGTGTCTTTCTGACTCTAGAACATACACACACACACCATGCAAACACACAGAGACATAATAAGAACATGAGAAAGGTTTTTTTTTTTGGATTGTGGTTTATTTTATTTTTTAAAATCAAATCATAATTTTTACTTATTTGCACAGGGATTATAAACACAAAAAGGCAGGACATGGGGAAGGGGATGACACCAGAGCGTGGGTGTTCAGAGGGAGTATAGATATCTTTCAGAACAGGGTATCAACTGGGTAAAGAAAGGTTCAGGGGACAGGTCACTATGACTCTATCTATGATTCACTTGTCCTTATCTAAGTTGGTATTGTCTGCAAGGCTACCTATTTACAAGGTCTATGACTACTCAGGCTGGTAAATTTCCACAAAAGCTACCTGTTTACAATAGCTTATAGCCATCTGTTCCAATGTTTTTCCACAGAGACTCAAGATTTGGTGTTAGTATACATGTATGACAGGCCTATTGCTGATTTTAGGCCTATGGCTAATTTTAGGTCTATGGCTGATTTTAGGCCTTCAATATATAAGCAGGCCTACCCCTGACATCTCCTCCCTTCTCTTAAGTTTAAAAGTACTGTGGTGATTCTAGTCTTGCTAAGGTGGGGATAGAGGCCTGACCTCCAGTAATTGAAGGGGACTTTGTAATGGCTCCAGTCCCCTTGTCGTTGTCCAGTGAGGCATGAGGATGAGAAAGATTTTTAAAGGCCAGCTGTTGTGTTTTATAAAAAGAAAGAACCAGCTGGGAAGTGGTGGCACACGCCTTTAATCCCAGCACTTGGGAGGCAGAGGCAGGTGGATTTCTGAGTTCGAGGCCAGCCTGGTCTACAGAGTGAGTTCCA
>NW_021606768.1:0-6437 GCF_004785775.1 Grammomys surdaster | reverse complement strand
TTTAATTGAACATGGCTTTTTTTTTTCCTTCAAAGGCCATGAAAAGAAAAAAGGTGGAAGAAGAATTAAATTCTTCAGATTTTCTAAAGCAAGCTTCTGCTACTCTTATAATCTTAAAACAAAGCATTCTGCCACAACCACCTTGCAAAAGGAGAGAATAGTTTTCCATATTGTTAGCTAAGGACACAGGTTCAGAGACTATAAGATATGATTCGTGAAACTAGTGAATGCCACTTGTCACAAGTTACCAGCTGCCTCTGCATGAGTTAACCCCTTATAACCTGGGAATTGGAAGTCAGAAGTGTCTGATTCCAAACACTATTGTATGTATTTGTGTCTGAATTGCAAATTCAAATGGTTAGTAATTTCACTTGCGTGCGTTTGTTTTTCAACTTGGAGAAGAATGTAACATTGGCCAATGGGATTTTGTCAAACCATTTTTTCATCAGCTTGCCAGATGTAACATTAACGTGATAAACAGAAAACCAGCACATCTCACTGCTAATAAATAAGAAAGGCAAAACGGCAGCCATAAAATTTCTTCGTTTCTTACAGACACCGTCTTGGGAAGGAAAGCTAAACTTTAAGAAATCGAAGACTCTTCTCTGAACAATTAAAAGCAAGTACTTGGCAAAATAATAATAATAATAATAATAATAATAATAATAATAATAAGAAGAAGAAGAAGAAGAAGAAGAAGAAGAAGAAGAAGAAGCAGCAGCAAAAAGTTGGTGCCGGAAGTTCTTACCCTAAACAGCCCTAATAAAATGCCGTTATGAGTGTAGTGTTGATGCGTTTCTATCCTAGTCCTGTTTAATATATTGTCAATTGCTAACCTTGATCGCAGAACAAGTTCTTAGTCCTCCAAACGTTCTTGAAACTGATACTAAGACTGCTGCTGTTAATAAATGCAGAGAAATGTAGTTTGAAAGCACCCCAGGAATCAGGCTGGGAGTTCTGGTGGGCTCCAAGTGGAAGCTGACCAGACTAGGTTATTTGGGCCAGCAAGATGGCTGTCTTACATTTGAACTTCTTTAGTTGCCAAATCCTCCAGTCAAAGAAGTCTGAGCTAATGCAAAGACAAAGCAAGAGATGGTGTTTGTTTTCATTTTCTCGAGAGCCGGGTGCCTGGAGAACCGACACAATGCTGCTAGGCTTCTGAAAACCTGAAGCTACAGGATGATTTTCAAAATTAAGGGCAGCTCACAGCTGAAAATTATACTTTTGGGCAAGGGGCCAATTCGGGATGCGTTTCGCTCTGGTTTGGAGCCCTGCCAACGTCCCTGGGTCCCATTTGTTCAGTTTTATAGCAGCAAACAAAAAGGAAACAGGAGAGGCAGGAGCGAGCTCAAGAGCGGCTGTGCGGAAGTCAGCATTTAAGGTCTTGCTAAGAAGCGTGTTAACATGGAGAGCCGTGCCTGGAGAGCACGCAGCACTGGGCACTTGCAGGGACCATGCACAATCACAGAACCTGCCTAGTGGAACACAGTTCCCCAGAGCCGGGCTGCCCTACCGATCCCTGGAATCCCGGCCAAGAAGCATTATCAGTTTTTTTGTCTTTCCCCTGAAAACCATGGTTCCTTAAAACACCCTCGCAAGGTGACAAGACCCATTTCGAAAACAAATGCAGTGTAGAATTTCCCTTGGTTCCCATATGAAAATGCTTGTTTTCACCTTCCGATCGCAAAATGGCTAAAAAGGAAGGTAATTAGATTTAGCAGTTTTCACAAATAAAATCACCCAAATAACTATTACTACTGCTACTTCTTTTCAAGCAGAAAAAAAATATATTGGCCTAATTTTCATTATAAATGCAAACTAGGGAAACAAATTAAACTTACTACATCCTTCAACTTAAAAGGAGCGGTTCTTTTCTAAATGCTTCTGCTTTGAAGAGAATTGACTGTAGAAATATGAACAATGAGAACATAATTCTACATTGGCTACAACTAGCATTCTAGAATATTAACATCCTATCTTTTATATGTAATGTTTGAGATATAAATATTTACATGAAATTTATTAGGTCTTTTCTGCTTTCTATGAAAAGGCTATATTGTTATGGATGTAACATGTGGGCTGTATATAAACCTTTCTTAACATGCAGCTTTCCAGGGGTCTGCTATTTCAAAGTAGTCAAAGAAATAGCACACATCAGGGCACACTGGTAATACCGTCTCTCAAGAAGAGCAGGCAAAAGAAAACAGAATTCAAGTCTACCCATAGCTTCATAGCTAGTTAGAATCCAGGAGGGTCTATGTGAGACCCTGTCTCTAAACAATGGATACAGGGCCTAGAGAGATGACTCAGTGATTAAGAGCACTTGTTACTCTTGCAGATGACCTGGGTTTGATTCCAAGCAGCCACACAGTGACTCAAATCCATCTGTAACTCTAGCTCCAGGGAACACAATGTCCCTCTGACCTCCATGGTCACCAGGCAGGTATGTGAGGCACAATATATGCATGCAGACAAAGCACGCATATACATAAAGATAAAATAAATATTTTAAATATAAACTAAAGAATAGCAGCAACAAACATAAATCCTGAGAATCCCTGTTTGAATAAACCTTAAGTGAAATATAACACTGTTTTGTGCAGTTTCTTTCTCTGGGCTCTAGACATGTATGTGAGAGTGCAGGTACCAGGGAAGGCCAGCAGAGGGTGCTGATTCCTCTTAGGCTGGACTTATAGGTGGTTTGTAACCCACCAGACACGGGTGATGAGAATCAAACTTGGGTCTTCTGCAAGCAGTTAACCCAACACACAACATTAACAGTTGTACCATCTCTCCAGGCATGATTGTTGATGTAGGAAATCCAAACACAATTGATCGTGTAGTGTACAGCAGTTAAAACATCTCTATACTAAGCCCTTTTTAGCCCGCATTAAAGCTCCAGAGCCACCCACTGGGTGACTGCGGTGAAGTACCCCTTTCTTAGTTAGGATTTCCATCGCTGTGATGAAACACCATGAACAAAAAGCAGTGTGGGAAAGAAAGGGTTTATTTAGCTTATACTTCCACACTGTAGTTCATCACTGAAAGAAGTCAAGTCTGGACAGGAATTCAAAACAGAGCAGGAACCTGGAAGCAGGAGCTGGTGCAGAGGCCATGGAGGAGGGCTGCTTACTGCCGGCTTGCTCCCCACGGCTAGCTTAGAGAACCCAGGACCACCACCCAGGGATGGCCCCACCCACAATGGGCTGGGCCTTCACCTATAATCACTGATTAAGAAAATGCCCCATAGGCTTGACCACAGCCTGATCTTAGGGTGACATTTTCTCAGTTGAGATTTCCTCATCTCTAATGACGTCAGCTTGGGTCACGTTGACATAAAACTATGCAGCACCCTTTCTGAGGCTAAACTGGGATTTAAAACTTTGTAAAGATTAAGTTAGGTATCTGTCATACCTCAGAAATGTGACTGACCATGAGAGCCTATTTATTCTCTTACATTGTTTTTAAACATTTTCATCGTTGCTACCTATCTCTCACTCTCGTCAATAGATAGATAGATAGATAGATAGATAGATAGATAGATAGATAGATAGATAGACAGACAGATAGATAGATAGATAAAGTAGATTTTCGTTTGGAATCGTTTTTATTGTGATTTGAGGGAGAGAGTCCATTTTCAAGTATCATTCTTATAACTCTGAGAAGTCCTTTAAATTAATTGGATAGATAAAGTCAGATGTTCCTCGCCTACCCCAGGGTAAATATTAGATAACTCCAGTAGCACTGTCGATGGGCAATTGTCCCTACTCTTTTAAGCATGAATATTTTCCAATGAATTTTCTACTGAACACTGACAGTATAAAAGTTAATATAATTTTTCACCAACTTGTTATATTATTTAATATATCAGTTCATTATCATGTATTTTTAAAATCTAAAGAGATAAATATGTTTAACCTTGCATAAAGAGATAAATATATTTATCCTAATTTAAATAATTTTTCAGTATAACATGTATCAAAAATTACATGGGACCCTATAAATAAATATAATGTGTATGTTCATATATATATATATATGTATATATATTCATTAAATTTTCAAATAAGATTAAGCATGATGTGAGTTTTGGCCAGTATTCTATTACTGTGAAGAGATACCATGACCACTGCAACTTATAAAAGGAAGCATTTAACTGGGGCTTACTAACTGTTTCAGAGGTTTAGTCTATTCTTATCATAGTGTGGAGCATGGTGTCATGAAGGAGGGCATAATTTGGGAGAAGTAGCTAAGAGTTCTACATCTGGATCTGCAGCCAGCAGGACGACAAAGAGCAGTGGGCCTGTCTTGAGCTTCTGAAAACCCTAAAGCCCACTCCCAGTCACACACTTCCTCCAATAAGGCCACACCTACTCCAACAAGGCCACACCTACTCCAACAAGGCCACACCTCCTAACCCTTCTCAAGTAATGTCATTCCCAGATAACTAACCATTCAAATATATAACCCTATGGGGCTTATTCTTATTCAAACCATCACAATGTGTTACACAATAGATGATTATATTCATTCAAGATGGTCTTATTAGCACCTCACAAAATGCTATGTCACTTAAAAATCACTTACTCTTGATATTATTTTACTTATATCAATTTCAGATTTATTGCATTAGCAAGATTTCAAGAAAGTACTCACTAACAGTAACAAAACATTTTGTCCTATCTTTATTTCTATATGAATGGCTCCATGCGCTTGTCACTTGCTTCTGAGTCTATGCTGCTCCTCAGGTGAATAAAAAAAAAAATCTCTCCCATTCCTTCTGGTCTTGTGGGGGAAATATTTCGATCAGAGATAGATGCTAAGCGTCTTCCTCTGCCTCTGTGACACCTCCGGTGTGACACTCTCTCTCATGCTGGTCCCTGTCTTAGATGCTGACTGATTGAGTTAACAGATACTTCACATTCACCTGTGGATTCTGTGGTGAAGCCTGCCTCACTGTGCTGTAGGATGACTTTGATGGACAGAACTCTTCAGTTTGGAAATACTTCACTGACAACTATTTAGATTGATCTTCTTTCTTAAGGACCGTCGTTTTGTAGTTTTCATTTCTAAACAGTCGCCCGTCAGGTTTTATATTGCGTGACACGTCTTTCTGAAAACAATGGAGAGTTTCACAGCCTTTCGTGTGACCAGGATAAGATGAAGAACTTAGGAACAGTATTCTTCAAGGGCTGTACACATCTCGGTGTCGTGAGATTCTAAGCATCCTGTGTTCACTTTACCACTCGCCAGTGCCTTTTACCATTGTGTAAAAGGTACTCAACGTAAAAGGTACTCAGCAAGCTCTACTCTTGCTGGCATCTCTTCTCCTCCTCTTTCTCAAACTTAAACTCTGCTATACAATGGGTTTGCTAGTGTTTTCAGCTTCCAAAGTTTCATCTTTTCCACCAGTCTTTGTCTTCTACCTCATTCCAGTTAGCTTTTATTAACTTGAATGCATTCACTAAGTTCTTTCTCTGAGTGTTGTTATTCTGTTTTGTTCTGTTCTGTTCTGTTCTGTTCTGTTCTGTTTTGTTTTTAAAATCTTTTTTACTGAGCCCTGCTTACTGCACTGAATGCCTTCCCAGAACCCCACCGGTAGAATTTGTCTAAGGTCTTGAGGGAAATATCTGCTCCTGGCTTCCATGTGGTTGCAAGTGTCTGTTTCATCCTGCTTTTAGCTGATTGTGATTTAGATGATTGGAAAGATGTAGGAAAGGAACTATTTTCTCATAGCTTTGGTGACTTAAACTCACTTCTCTCCCTTGGACTGGCTCCACACTGATCTGACTGAAGCTTTGCTCAGCGGGTATCCCACAACTCTGGCATTTGCAACATCAGGCAAAACAATCCAGGCTCCCTGGGCCTCCATGCTGAGTCACCCTGACACATGCCTGACCTCAGTCATGTGTCTTTCCTTAGCCTCAGAGGGAGATTCCACAACCCATGTTTTGTATCTTTGACTCTAAAGCCAGAACTATGTGGCCAAAGCTGCCAAGGTCTGCAGCTTAGTGGGACTGGATTGGCCACCCTGTTAAGTTACATTTGCACCAACTTCCTGATGGTGATGGTTTCCTCCACTGATTATGTTTTTCTTTTCTTTAATTCCATTTTACAAGTTGGGAACTTATCTGGATGGAGTCTGATGTCACCACTGATGTGTTCATAAAAAGATAAAGAGATAAAGAGAATATGTTCTGTGGGTGTGTGTGGTGAGGTATGGGTGAAGGGGATGTCTCAGCAGGTCCATACTGAGGCATCTCTTCCCCCTGAGGGACCAGTCACACACTGGTATAGCATAGAATAGAGTTTATTCAGGGCATGGGATGGGGAGCCAGGAGGTTAGTAGAGGCAGAGAAAGAGTGAGAAGGAGAGGGAGAGAGGGAGAGGGAGGAGAGGGAGAGGGAGGAGAGGGAAAGGGAGGAGAGGGAGAGGGA
>NW_021606767.1:0-6484 GCF_004785775.1 Grammomys surdaster | reverse complement strand
CTGGGGTGTGGCTCAGTGGTAGAGCCCCTGCCTAGAATCCCCCAGTGAGGGGCCGGGGTGTGGCTCAGTGGTAGAGCCCCTGCCTAGAATCCCCCAGTGAGGGGCCGGGGTGTGGCTCAGTGGTAGAGCCCCTGCCTAGAATCCCTGCCATAAATGCCCTCATGATAGGGAAAGGTGAAACAAGCCAGTGAACTGGGTCAGAAGCTAATGGGGAGCCATAGTACTTGGAAAAGCAGTCTCAAAGCAAAGCCAGTAGACTCTGTCCAGCAGATTCAAGATGGACAGAAAGTACATCTGATACCACTGAATGTCCACACAAAGGAACCTTCGAGAACCTCCACCCTTGTTCCACCCATACCTCACCAGCAGATCTCCCCAGCTACTTTCCAAAAAAGAGCAAGCTGGCCTAGCCACTCAGGGAAGCCAACCTACTTAGAACCTGCTACTTAAATTAATATTTGCAAATAGTGACCTGAAGCCACTGTAAAAAAAAAAAAAAAAAAATCTTACCAGGGTGCTCCTAAAAAAGACCGTAAGTGATGTTGGGTGGCACTGGGGCTGGCAGCTCTAAGTGGCATCCTCTACAAAGAGGCTACAACTGATGTCTCCCTATGTATGACAAGAGGCCCAGGATGGATGTGTCAGTGTCGCTGCCCACGTGCCGTGGGAGGCTGGCTGGAGGAGCCCTGCTTCACAGTGGCCTGAACCTTTAGCACAGCATGCAGACTGCAGTGGCACTGAGACACGCCCAAAGCCTGGGGTGCTGACAGAGAGCTGTGATGTCAGCTTGGGGAAGAGGTGGAGGCAGGAGGACCAGAAGTCAAGGTCACTGTTGACTAACACTATTCTCCCAAGCAAACAGTTGCTATCTTCATGATTTCAGCTGTCACGGCTGGGTCTGTTGATAGACAGTGCATCAGAGACCACTCACACTCCTACACCCTTCCCACCCACTTATACTTGAGTGTGCACTAGTGGCACATGCCCTTGGGGACTTGGGGAGGGGACAGAGTACATAGGCTGGAAAGGACTATAAAAGAAGAAGGCTCCATCTACACAGCTGGGGGAATCCATCACCCATACTTGGTACAGACTTCCCAATGTGGCTGCATTGGGGCTACCCACACTCCAGTCAGCACCCTGTCATGCATGCTCATTAGGACACCTAACAAATCCAATGGTTCCCCAAGAGTGTCTTTTGTCCCTTAGAAGGGGAGGAGCAGACACAGCCTAGTGCCCTCCCTAGGGAGAAAAGTTTCTTAACATTATCTTCGGCTATATAGCTAGTTTGAGGCCAGCCTGAATTACATAAATCCTTGCCACAAACAGAAAGAGAGAGAGAGAGAGAGAGAGAGAGAGAGAGAGAGAGAGAGAGAGAGAGAGAGAGAGAGAGAGACAGAGACAGAGGGGGAGGGAGAGAGGGAGGGAGGGATGGAGGGAGGGAGGGAGGGGCAAGAGAAAAAGGAAGGAAGGGAGGGAGGGAGGGAAGGAGGGAGGGAGAGAGGGAGGGAGGGAGATAATAAACAGGGCTTGTGGGACAGTTCAGCAGGCCTCTGTCACTCAGAAAGGACTCACATAAAGCAGGGAGAAAAGCCAACTCCAAAGTTGGCCTCCAATCTCCACATATGCACACCCCCATACATATAATCCATGCTAGTAATAATAAAGTTAAAAGAATCAAAATGAAAAGAACACATTCAAACCAGATACAGTGCACAGACCTTTAATCCTAACACCTGGGAGCCTGAGGCTGGAGGCAGGCACGTTTGAGACGAAGTTAAATGGTAAGTCTGAGGACAGTGTGGGCCACACAGTGAGATCTCAGCACCCACAAAGTGGCCTACAACACCTACAACTCCAGTTCCAGGGGACCTAATGGTTTCTTCCAGCCTCTGTGGCAACAGACATGTATGTACTATACTTAGATACAAGCAAGTTAAACACTCATCCACAAAAACTAAAACAAAATAAAACGTTTTCTTTTAATTAGGAAACTGGGGAACGGTTCCATCAGTGAGGTGCTCGCTGTACCAAGGAGTGAGCGCGGGCCCCGCACCCATGTGCTGAGCTAGGTATGTTGGCTAGCTCTATGTCAGCTTGACAAACGGTACAGCCACCTGGATGACGGAACATCAACTGACAAAATGCACCTCCCAGACTAGCCTAAGGAGCATTCTCTCAATTGGTAATTGATATGGAAAGGCCTGACTCACTTGGGGTGGTGCCACCTTGGGCAGAGGAGCCTGGGCACTGGAAGGCAGGCTGAGTAAGGCACGAGGAACAGGTGGTAGGCTGTGTCCCTCACAGCCTCTGCTTCAGCTCCTGCCTCTAGGCTCCTGCCTTGAGCCTTTGCTCTGACTTCTCTTTCTCTCCGTGACAGACAGACAGATAGACAGACAGACAGACAGTAAGCTATTAAGCTGGAAAAAAACTACTCCTGCCTCCCAAGCAGCTTTTGGTCATGGTGTGTTGTCACAGCAATAGAAACCCTGACTGGGACACTAGGTATGGCACCACACAGCTGCAATCCCAACGCTAAGGAAGCAGACAAGAGACTCCTGGAATTAATCAAGCCAGAGGACAGCTCCAGGTCTGCTACTAGACCCCATATTACAACATAAAGTGGGCAGTGACTGAGAAGGACCCTCAACTGCAACGCCTGCTCTCCAAATGTGTACAATGTGTGTGCACTTGCACGCAACATGCATACCTACAGGAACACACACTACATACACCATACACACACATATAACATAAAATAGATAAAAATCATCTAACAGTGAATACCACCTTTTGGAGATCTCTGCATTCAGTAGTGTACACAGGTACCAGGTGCCATGACAGGGACAGCCTGCCCTGATGAAGGACAGACACCCCTGAGGAGGTGGGCAAACCCACAAGTGATCAGAGCTGCAGGAGGCGGGGGGATAGATCAGGGCACACGACTAGAACCTGCAGTGGAGGCTTGTGACTCTGCACTGTGTGACATGGGACACACTTCCCTAAGGAAGGGCAACTGAGCCTCCCCTACTCATCAGTGAGGGGTGTGTAAAGGCCTCCTCTTCTGTGGAAGGGCCAAGGAGCCGGGCCAGGCCTGTGCCCACGTGAAGCAAGAGCCCCACTCGTCTGCAAACAGAGCACGGCTCCTCTCCTGCCAAGACTTGCTTCGGAAGACAGATGCGCCAACAACCTTAACATGCTCCCCAGCGCTGCAGAGGCAAAAATAGCCGGCAGCCCGCTCCAAGGATCTATCAAGTGGAGAAGGTGTGGGGACAGAATACCAATGACGCCACGCGGCTGGCCCTGGGGCTCTCAGCTGCTCCCTTCTGGCACCTGTGATCTTGAACACCATGGAAGAGGCCGGGAGGCCTGGGGGGGTGGGGGGTCCAACTCTCTCCAAACCCTCACTCAGGCAACCTCCAAAACACACCAGCTTCCCTGGACTGTGCCGCACCTGCACACGGGTTCAAAGGCAGTCTCTGATGCTAACAGAACTCACTGCTAATCAAAGACATGCAAATCCACAGGCACCGGCTTACATCTTCTGGGGAAAAAAGGAAACAGGACTTACAGAACATTCCCTGTCCATGACAGACAAGATAACAGTGACACCAATACCTCAGTCATCGCGGCTGTTAACAAACCCCAGCAAGTGACAGCAGCAGCCAGAGAGTTGCCGGAGGCCTGACGCCCTGAACCCTGTTTGCCCGAACAAAGCAACACTAGAGAAGCCAATGGATGCTCACGGGAAGCCATGTACCAAACATATAGGAGGACACAAAAGCAATGGACTGGCCAGTTATAAAATTCTCATTTACAAAGACTCTTGTCATCCCAGGACTGTAGAGACTGATATAGGTAGACCAGACCATCTCAAGCTCAAATCCAGCCTGGGCTACAAACTGAGACCTTGCCTCAAACACAACAAACAGTATCTATGTTCAACATACTCACTGACCCTGAAAAATGCAAAGATCAGTGTTTCCACTATGATTACAGCCCCAAAATGAAGTCACGCCTGATGCATGTATTTAAAATGAAGGTGCAAAGCTGAGAGTGGTGGCACACACTTAATCCCAGCATTGAGGAGGCAGAGGCTGGCCTACCTCTGGCATGAGTTCAAGGTCAGCCTAGTCCACAAAGTTAGTCTAGGACAGTGAGAGCTAAACAGAGAAACCCTGTCTCAAAAAACAGATAGATAGATAGATAGATAGATAGATAGATAGATAGATAGATAGATCATACATACATACATACATAGACAGATAATAGATAGTAGATAGATAGATGATTGATAGATGATGGATGGATGGATGGATGGATGGATGGATGGATGGATGGATGGATAGATAGGCAGGCAGGCAGGCAGACAGACAGAAGGACAGACAGACAGACACAGAAATAGACAGAATAACATGAAGGTGCAGGCGAGAGATGGTTTAGTCAGTAACGTGTGTGTGGTGCACAAGCACGAGAGCCTGAGTCCCCCCAGGACTCATGCAGAAAGCTGGGTGTGACAGTGCTCAGAATCCCAGTCCTAGTGAGACAGAGACAAGTGCATCCTACGCCTTGCTGGCCCGCCAGCCTAGCACACTTGATGAGTTTCAGGCCAGAGAGAGACCCTATCTCAAAACACATGTGGGCAAGGGAGGTGCTGCAGAGATGGCTTGGCAGTTAAGTCCACGACCTGTTGTTCAGAGGATCCAGGTTAAGGTTCCAGCACCCACATCAGACAGCTCACAACTGCTTTGTAATTCCAGTTCCAGGGGATCTAATGCTGTCTTCTCGTCTTCACGGGAACCTCCACTAACATGCATAGATCCCTGTGCTTATGTATAATTATAAATAAAAACAAGGTGAATGGCACCTGAGGAAAACCACCCAAGGTTGGTCTCTGGCCTCACAGCCAGACACACAGACATGTACCCACATACATGTGGGCATGTTCACACATGTCTTGTTGTCACCATGTTGAATTATGGGTACACGCACTCTTCTTAGGAAACAGCCCTGTACCAGGGTGAGACTAGGTCCCAGGCGCAGGCCTGCGCTCACCTCCCTGGCCGCAACCAAGCCGTCCTCCCGTTCCCGCAGCTGCTGACTGGCAGCGTCCAGGCTCTGCTTGCACAGCCTGTGGCGCTCCAGCTGCTCCCGCATCTTCTCTTCTGCTGTGGCCTCACGCTCCTGGAGTTGTCGAATGCGTGCCAAGAGCTCCTGGTTGCGATCCACCTCACGCTGCGGAGAAGGAAGAGCTTGGTCATGGAGTATAGCACACAGAGAAGCCAGGCAGGCCTGTCAGTCACAAAGGACAGAGGCAGGACCAGACAAGAAACCCAGATATCAGGGCTCCTGAGGCAGCAGCATGGTGACTCCCACTCTGCGAGGCAATTGGCATGGACCACGCTACACACTTGTCACACTGTCTGCTCACCGCCACCCTCCTTGCAAGAGAAGATAAAGCATGGAAAATCTACAATTCAGACTTGACCTTGGAATGAAGCTAAGCTTCTGCAGCGCCAGCAGATCTTGTCTGGCCATGCTCAGGCTGTCATTAAAATGCGCTGAGACTCCCCACGGGGATGATGACTCCGACTAGGAAGGGACACAGATGGCGGCTGCAGGCAGGACCATTAGTGTCCCGAGTGTCCATCACACACACCTTCAGAGCCACCACACCAATCTCCAGAGCTATGTGGCTCAGAGAGGTGGGGACAGCACTGAGGTCCAGTCACATCATGACTGCCATCACTTATGTCAGCCTCCGTGGACTTCTGAGTCTGGGGAGGACAGGACTGAGAACAGTCACTCTGTCCTCAGCAGAAACCATCTACTCAAACTCCTACTCAGAGCTTCCAGGGACTTCAGCAGCCAATCCTACTCCAAGAGAGTAGACGTCACCTATGTCTAAAACAGTGTTGCATCCCCTAACCAACAAAGGCTCAATGTGCGGGCGCACGCACGCGCGCACACGCACACACACACACCACACACACAGCTGCAGCGGGGCTGGAGAGGTGGTTCAGTGGTTAAGAGCATTGACTGCTCTTCCAGAGGTCCTGAGTTCAATTCCCAGCAACCACATGGTGGCTCACAACCATCAGATACCCTCTTCTGGTGTGTCTGAAGAGAGCAACAGTGTACTCACATACATTAAATAAATAAATCTTAAAAAAAGAAAGAAAGAAAGTAGAAAAATAGTATTTAAAAAAAAAAAAAAAGCCGGACGGTGATGGCGCACGCCTTTAATCCCAGCACTTGGGAGGCAGAGGCAGGTGGATTTCTGAGTTCAAGGCCAGCCTGGTCTACAGAGTGAGCTCCAGGACAGCCAGAACTACACAGAGAAACCCTGTCTCAAAAAAAAAAAACAAAAAACAAAAAAAACAAAAACACATAGCTGCAGCCTCTAGGGAGAAGGAAGGCTGAACCACACCTTGAAAGGACCCAAGAGAACAGCAACTGCAAGTGTAGCCTCAAAAACATCAGG
>NW_021606766.1:0-1275 GCF_004785775.1 Grammomys surdaster | reverse complement strand
TCTCTCTCTCTCTCTCTCTCTCTCTCTCTCTCTCTCTCTCTCTCTCACACACACACACACACACACACACACACACACACACCATTAGATTGAAAGGAAAGAACTGGTAATTTTCAAATTTCAAGTACAAGTCTAAACTTGACTAGACTCTGGAATGGGGAAACGTGTTTCAAAATATCTAAAAGATATTTTATTAAAACTCAGAAAATTCAGATATAAAATTTATCTTAGAATATATAATGAAGTGAGGGGTTTGTTTAATTTTTATTTCAAATCATTCAGAATAAAAAGAGTCAACAGACAGCCATTGGTGGCTCATACCTCTAATGTCAGCACTTAGAATTCAGAGGCAGGAGAATCTCAGAGTTCAAGGCCAACATGGTCTACACAGTGAGTTTCAGCCAGAACACCCAGGGCTACTCAGAGAAATCATCTCTAAAACAAACAAACAAACAAACAAACAAAGGAGAAAAAAGAGATAAGACATATTTGGAAAAATGTTGTGAGTTAAGTATAGGATTGAAATGAGAGAGAATGCTGTTGACTAAACTGTTCTTGAGCTTTTGCATAGACAAGAAACTTGTCTAAACCTCAGCTTCCAGAGCCATACTTATGCATTATAATCACAAGGGGCAATGGACCTGGTTTTGAACTTAAGTGAGACTACAGCTGTAGCTTAGAATTCAAAAGCATTTAAAGCAACCCAACTTTTCCTCTTTTGTTACAAGTCTCTAAGTCATGTTCCACTTTCTTTCTTCACCAAGACTAAGGGGCATCCCCTAGGAAAAACATTTTCAAAATAAATGAAATATATTTCGTTGACTGAAATCCTCTTCCTGTCTGTGTATGTGTGTGTCTACAATCATACAAATACACATGTCTGGGAGAACAGAAAAAGAAGATGTGCGATGTCCATTTTTATCATCTCTCCATTTTATTCTTTAAGACAGGGTCTCTCATTGATCCTGGAAGTAGGCTGGGAGTAGCTCCTATTATCCTCCTGTCTACAGACCTGCCACACACACAGCACCACCACACGCAAAGCAGAAGTCACATGGGTATGACAATCATCTTATTTGACATAGGTATTGGGAGTGTTTTGTTGTTTGATAGAGGGTCTTATATAACCAGGGCTGGCCTCAAAGTCACTATGCAGCTCAATTTGACCTTTAACTTCTGTTCCTCGGGCCTCTACTTCTAAGATGCTGGGATTATAGCTATAGACCATCACTCCTAGCAAGAAAATACTTCTGAGGCCATTTAGTCCTAAATGAC
>NW_021606765.1:0-4593 GCF_004785775.1 Grammomys surdaster | reverse complement strand
GACACACCCAGAGAAACAGGTCTTTTTCAAACCCATGGAAAGAAGGAGCACAAAGATTTTGATTTGTTACTTATGGTTTTCATAGCTTTATAAGAACATATCTCTAGCCCTTTCTCCCCTGCCTGGTCCTGTGGGCTGGGGCAGACACAGAGTTGGTCTGCTCCTGTCCTGTGGAGATACTGAATCCTGAGTCATCCTAGAGGAGCCACTGCACTCAGAGCAGCTGACACAGAGTTGATCTGCTCCTGTCCTGTGGAGATACTGAATCCTGAGTCATCCTAGAGGAGCCACTGCACTCAGAGCAGCTGAGGAGCCACTGCACTCAGAGCAGCTGACACACAGTTGATCTGCTCCTGTCCTGTGGAGATACTGACTCCTGAGTCATCCTAGAGGAGCCACTGCACTCAGAGCAGCAGACACCAAGGTGGTTTGCACTTGGGAGACATCATATCCTCAGCCATCCTAGAGGATCCACTGCACCCAGAGCAGGAGGATTTCCAGATTCAAGAGGGGGCTTGAGTCCCAGGAGTTCTTTCCCCCAGGAGATTAGGATCATAAGACTACAGAGACATCTGGACTCTGAGGAGCTCTGCAACAAGCAAGATAACTGGAAATACAGACTCCAGTCTTACACAGTGAGGGCAAGCAACACTAGAGTTAACCAGATGGCGAAAGGCAAGCGCAAGAACATAAGCAACAGAAACCAAAGTTTTTTGTCATCATCAGTACCCAGTTCTCCCAATATAGCAAGCCCTGAACACCCCATCACACCTGAAAAGCAGGATTCAGAATTAAAATCACTTCTCATGATGATGATAGAGGATTATAAGAAGGAATTAAGTAACTCCCTTAAAGAAATACAGGAGAGTACAAGTAAACAGATAGAAGCCATTAAAGAGGAATCACAGAAATCCCTTAAGGAAATGCAAGAAAACACAAAGAAGGAATTAAACAAAAACATTCAGGATCTGAAAATGGAAATAGAAACAATAAAGAAAGCTCAAAGGGAGACAACCATGGAAATAGAAAACTTAAGAAAGAGATCAGGAGTCATAGACGCAAGCATCACCAACCGAACACAAGAGATAGAAGAGAGAATCTCAAATGCAGAAGATACTGTAGAAAATATTGACACAGTTGTCAGATAAAATTCAAAATGCAAAAAACTCCTAACTCAAAACATCCAGGAAATCCAGGACACAATGAGAAGACCAAACCTAAGGATAATAGGTATAGATGAGAATGAAGATTCCCAACTTAAAGGGTCAGTAAATATCTTCAACAAAATTATTGAGGAGAACTTCCCTAACCTAAAGAACAAGATGCCCATAAACATACAAGAAGCTTACAGAACACCAAATAGAATAGACCAGAAAAGAAATACCTCCCGTCACATAATAATCAAAACATCAGATGCACAAAACAAAGAAAAAATACTAAAAGCAGTAAGGGAAAAAGGTCAAGTAACATACAAAGGCAGACCTATAAGAATTACACCAGACTTCTCACCAGAGACTATAAATGCCAGAAGAGCCTGGACGGACATTATACAGACCCTAAGAGAACACAATTGCCAGCCCAGATTACTATACCCAGCAAAACTCTCAATCACTATAGATGGTGAAACCAAGATATTCCATGAAAAAAACAAATTTGCACAATATCTTCCCACAAACCCAGCACTTCAAAGGATAATTGATGGAAAACGCCAACACAAGGAGGGAAAATACAACCTAGAAAATGCAAGGAAGTAATCTTCCAACAACCCCAAAAGAAGATAACTATACAAACATAACTTTACCTCTAATAACAAAAATAACAGGAAGCCACAATCATTTTTCCTTAATATCTCTTAACATCAATGGTCTCAATTCCTCAATAAAAAGACGCAGACTATAAGACTGGATACACAAACAAGACCCAGAATTTTGCTGCATACAAGAAACGCACCTCAGTGACAAAGACAGACACTACCTCAGAATAAAAGGGTGGAAAACAATTTTCCAAGCCAATGGTCCCAAGAAACAAGCTGGAGTAGCCATTCTAATATCAAATAAAATCGACTTTCATCCAAAATTAATCAAAAAAGATAAGGAAGGACACTTCATACTCATCAAAGGAAAAATCTACCAAGGTGAACTCTCAATTCTGATCATCTATGCTCCAAATGCAAGGGCACCTACATACATAAAAGAAACTTTACTAAAGCTCAAAACACACATTACACCTCATACAATAATAGTGGGGGATTTCAACACCCCACTCTCAGCAATGGACAGATCATGGAAACAGAAACTAAACCGAGACACTTTGACATTAACAGAAGTTATGAACCAAATGGACTTAACAGACATCTATAGAACATTTCATCCTAAAACAAAAGAATATACCTTTTTCTCAGCACCTCATGGTACCTTCTCCAAAAAGACCATATCATTGGTCACAAAACAACCCTCTACAGATACAAAAAGATTGAAATAATCCCTTGCATCTTATCAGATCACCATGGAATAAGATTGGTCTTTAATAATGACAAAACCAATGGAAAACACACGTGCACATGGAAACTGAACAACTCTCTACTCAATGATGACTTGCTCAAGGAAGAAATAAAGAAAGAAATTAAAGACTTTTTAGAATTAAATGAAAACGAGGACACATCATACCAAAACTTGGGAGACTCCATGATGGCAGTGCTAAGAGGAAAACTCATAGCTCTAAGTGCCTACATAAAGAAACTAGAAAGAGCACACACTAACAAGTTGACTGCACAACTAAAAGCTCTAGGACAAAAAGAAGCAAATACACCCAGTAGGAGTAGAAGGCAGGAAATAATCAAACTCAGGGCTGAAATCAACCAAATAGAAACAGAAAGAACAATACAAAATATCAATGAAACCAGGAGCTGGTTTTTGAGAAAATCAACAAGATAGATAAACCGTTAGCCAGATTAACCGGAGGGCACAGAGACAGTATCCAAATTAATAAAATCAGAACTGAAAAGGGAGACATAAGAACAGAAACTGAAGAAATTAAAAAAAATCATTAGATCCTACTACAAAGGCCTGTACTCAACAAAACTGGAAAACCTGGATGAAATGGAGCAGATAAACCATCTAAATAGTCCCATAACCCCTAGGGAAATAGCAGCAGTCATTAAAAGTCTCCCCACTAAAAAAAGCTCAGGACCAGATGGTTTTAGTGCTGAATTTTATCAGACCTCCAAGGAAGACCTAATACCAATTCTCTTCAAACTATTCCACAAAATAGAAACAGAAGGAACACTACCCAATTTGTTCTATGAAGCTAAAATTACACTCATACACAAACCCCACAAAGACACGACAAAGAAAGAGAACATCAGACCAATCTCCCTTATGAACATTGATGCAAAAATACTCAATAAAATTCTAGCAAACCAAATCCAAGAACATATCAAAACAATCATCCATCATGATCAAGTAGGTTTTATCCCAGGAATGTAGGGATGGTTCAATATTCAGAAATCCATCAATGTAATCCACTATATAAACAAACTCAAAGAAAAAAACCACATGATCATCTCACTAGATGATGAGAAAGCATTTGACAAAATTCAATATCCCTTCATGATAAAAGTCTTGGAAAGATCAGGAATTCAAGGCCCCTACGTAAACATAGTAAAAGCAATTTACAGCAAACCAGTAGCCAACATCAAGCTAAATGGAGAGAAACTTGAAGCAATCCCACTAAGATCAGGGACTAGACAAGGCTGCCCACTCTCCCCCTACCTATTCAATATAGTACTGGAAGTCCTAGCCAGAGCAATTAGACAACAAAAAGAAGTCAAAGGGATACAAATAGGAAAGGAAGAAGTCAAAATCTCACTATTTGCAGATGATATGATAGTATACTTAAGTGACCCCCAAACTTCCACCAGAGAATCCCTAAACCTGATAAACAACTTCAGCAAAGTGGCTGGTTATAAAATCAACTCAAACAAATCAGTAGCCTTCCTCTACAAGAAAGATAAACAGACTGAAAAAGAAATTAGGGAAATGACACCCTTCACAATAGTTGCAAATAATATGAAATACCTTGGTGTGAATCTAACCAAGCAAGTGAAAGACCTGTATGACAAGAACTTCAAGTCCCTGAAGAAAGAAATTGAAGAAGATCTCAGAAGACGGAAAGATATCCCATGCTCATGGATTGGCAGGATTAATATAATAAAAATGGCCATCTTGCAAAAAGCTATCTACAGATTCAATGCAATCCCCATTAAAATCCCAACTCAATTCTTCACAGAGTTAGAAAAGGAAATTCTCAAATTCATATGGAATAACAAAAAACCCAGGATAGCAAAAACTATTCTCAACAATAAAAGAACTTCTGGAGGAATCACCATCCCTGACCTCAAGCTGTACTACAGAGCAATAGTGATAAAAACTACCTGGTATTGGTACAGAGACAGGCAGGAAGATCAATGGAATAGAATTGAAGACCCAGAAATGAACCCACACTCCTATGGTCACTTGATCTTTGACAAAGGAGCTAAAACTGTCCAGTGGAAAAAGGACAGCATTTTCAACAAATGGTGCTGGTTCAACTGGA
>NW_021606764.1:0-1007 GCF_004785775.1 Grammomys surdaster | reverse complement strand
AAGAATCCCCACATCTGAACCACTTGAGAGGCAAAAGCAAAGGAATCGTCAGCCATAGGGTGAGCTCAAGGCTAACCTGGGTTACAAGACACCACCTCTTGAAATAAAACCAAGGGACTAGAGACAAGGCTTGGCAGTTAAGACCAGGCTGGTCTTCCAGAGGACCTAGGTTCAATTCCCAGCATTCACATGGCATTTCACAACTGACAATCCAGTTCCAGGGGATCCAATGGCCTCTTCTAGCCTCTGAGGATACTACATGCTTCTGGTACACATTCAGGCAGGACATACAGACATATGAACATACTTATGTATGTCCATATGTACATATGTACATACACAGAAACAAGCTCCATGGCTATCTAGGTAAGAGTGTTGTGTACCTGGAGTCCCAGCACTCAGGAAGCTGAGCCTGATCACAGGGAGTTCAAGGTAGCTTAGACTGGATAACAAGACCCTTTCTCAAGTAAGTAAATGAGGATATATGACTAAAAAGAGAATTTTCTGAGTTGGGGAATGTAAATGAGGATATATGACTAAAAAGAGAATTTTCTGAGTTGGGGAATGAAAATATTAACAACTGAAAAAGCAGGCAAAACAGAGACAACGTCTTCATAGAATGTTATGGAATTTGATAATGAAATTCAGTGTTTCTACAAAATTGGAGATGATATTAGAAGTCAGACCCCAGATCCTCAGAAAAGTTTATCTTGGAGATAAATGGAAGGACTATGTCCATTGGAGAAGGATGATGGTGATGGTTGGCTCTGAGACAGAACCAAAGCAGAAATGACCTTCTCGAAGGTCCAAATGGTAGCACTGCCCACTCTTGACACTGGACTTTCTGTCAGCTGATGTCCTAGCATGATACGAGGTGTCATGGATCAATGTGAGGAACGTTTTATGAAAAAGATAATTTTGAAACAAGGTTTTAAAAGTAAAAGCTGTGCCAACCAGATGGCTCAGTGGGTGAGAGAGCTTCTGAGGCAAGCCTGATGGTCGGCATG
>NW_021606763.1:0-4356 GCF_004785775.1 Grammomys surdaster | reverse complement strand
AGTGTGTGTGTGTGTGTGTGTGTGTGTGTGTGTGTGTGTGTGTGTGTGCATATGTGTATACATATATGAAAAGTACTAAGCATGGGTCGGAGAATGAGCTGGAAAGCATCCTTCCTCTTTCTGCAGTTTCCAATTTGGGTCCTAAATTTCCTCTGTGATGGAATTGTAACCAAGTAAACCCTTTCCTCCCCTAAATTGCTTTGGGTCCGAGTGTTTCATCACAGCAACAGAAAAGCAAACTAAGACAACATATAAGTTCAGTCCTGCAGAGGTGGAGGCAGGAGGACCAAGAGTTTAAGATCAGCCTGGATTATACAAGGCCCTGTCTAAAAAATCAATTAAAAATAGATGCCTCTGTTGTAGGATAAAATTTACCCTTAGTCCCTCAGTTCCTCTCTCCTTCCCTCCTTCTGTGGTGTGGGGAAGTAGCAAGTTTGTTTTGTAATATAATATTTTTATTAATTCTTTGAGAGTTTCATACACACATGCAGTGTATTTTGATCATATTCACCCTTCCATTCCTCTTCCTAAACCTCCCAGGAGCCACCCTATTTTTTATTAGAATAATAAAGACAAATTCCTTGAAGTTTTAGAACAATGAAAATGAAAAAATATGAGCTGTTTCTATGTTTTTTTCCCCTCTTCTGATAAAATTGTTGTTTCTTGGTGGTTCCCCAAATGCTAGGCTCACAGCAGTAAGCCAGGCTGTATTTTCGAAACATGCTTTACGTTTCTCTACATTGTGCTCACAAAATAAAACACAACAACCAAACCAAAGTCCTGGGAAGTTTCAAGAGGGAAAACATTTACAGATAAAGGAGGCTCTCAGAGTTGTAGCCTTGATACCATGAGGTGTGTGCCTTTACTGCCCTGACTGTGTGGTGTATCTGGCTGTAATTCTGCTGTGTGTGTAATCTGTCCTGGTCTTAAATGTTGAAGGTAGGCACATCCTTCTTTGTTATATAAGCTTCCAAATCTGTTAGAAGAGTCCCTTGGGTGAACATATCTTAATTTCTGAACCATATAATCAAACCATGCTTAGAATATGGAAAAAATACATAAAATAACATGTACAAGTTAACTCGCTTTCCTCTTCCCCTAATGCTGAACCCTAGGTGGCATTTATGTCAGGATTAACAGTTCGGACTTGTGACCATTGAACTTAGCTCTCACTTCAAAGGCAGTAAGAAAGGATTTATCAGGGGAGAGTGTGGGTATGGAAACACAGGTTCCTGTTGCCCCAGACAACATGATTTAGCACAGAACAGTTTCATGAGATTTTTTTAGAGTTACAGAACACAAGAAAAATCATAAGATAAGGCTTTTGTTTTCAAATACAGTAGTAGAGACACTAGGTAGGTGGGTGCTGCAAAGCAGACATCTCTACTATAGGCCTCCGATGATGTCTGGTGACATTCTTAGCCTTTGAGTGGGAGGAAGCCAGAAATCTGCTAAGGTGATACAACCCAAAAGGTTTCAGGTGACGATCACAAGAATCTTGAGTCAGTTACAGAGGTGAGCAGTGAGTGGCCATTAAGGAGCTTACAGACAGCATAAAATAATCAAGTCTTTTAGAACAGAGCTGCAGACCTCTCCTCCCGCCAAAACCAACAACCTCAGATCACATATATTGCTGGATAGCTATGATGGGGCCCATTACCAGTGTTAAACATTAGCCATGTGTCTTCCAGTCAGAGCCTGGAAAGTTGTAAAGAATTACAAATCAAGGCCCCAGTTCCCTGAGGCCTCACTGCTGTGTTCTGAAAGTTGCAGTTCGTGCTGGTGAAACACTTGGAGGAGTTTCCTGTGCCAAAGAGTCCTGACTCCAGACTAGACAAAGGATGAGGCCTGATGTCTGTTTCTGCCTCCCTGTGTCTGTACTTTGGGGGAAGTGGTTGTCCTTAGTCCTTTCTCTTGAATCATCTTGAATGAAAGGATAAGCCAAGAGAGACCACACCCCCAGATGAGGACAACCATCCGTGAGGTTAATCTTAGCAAGTTATCGAAGCTAAGGCAACGACGGACTAGCGATAGGTAGGACTACACACCTTAACCAGGGTTGCATGCCCCCTGTTTAACTCAAAGCCTCAGATCAGCACCCTAAAGATGGACTGGAGAGGCAGTCATCGAACCTGTTGTTCTGTTTTTCTTCTCGATGTAGCCACCTTGAATAAATGTCTGCTTTCCTCTATCTGGGGACAATGGCCAAGCCTAGCCTGTCTGAGCTGCCAGAGTCCAGGTTTTTGCTTTAATCACTTCAGCAACAGTCACAGTGGCTGCTCTCCCTGCTGGGGGAATGAATCCCAGGGGTTAGATTGAGTTTCGAACATCCCTGAGGATACTGGATCGTCACAGAGAAGCCCTCTTCCATGCTCAGTTCAATGCTGCTCGAACACAGCTCTCGTCAACTTCAGCCAATGAGTTCCATACAGTATGCCTTGTTTTCCTTCCTGGCCTGTTCATAGGTGTGAAGCCATGCAGTTCCACCATAGCAGGGAAAGTCACAGGCTGAGGATGCTGCTGCACACCTGTCTTCCTAGCACTCAGACGGTAGAGGCATGAGGAACACCTAAGCTCTAGGCTAGCCTGGTCTACATGTCAAGTTGCAGTTTTTGTCTTAAAAACAAAACAAACTCAGAAAATCTAAATATATACCACAAGACTGTAGTGTGTATATGTGTGTGTGTATGTGTGTGTATAAATTAATGTAATAAAAATACATCATGCACCATATTCAGATAGTCTATCAATGATGATAAGGGATGACAATGTGACCTGAATATTTGCTTCAGGCAGCCAGAGGCTAGTGTCTTCCCTGCTCAACAGCATCTTTCGGCCACTTGAAAACAGCAGCCTCCATCCACTCAGCGCTCCCTATGTGGCCTATTTGAAAATCACAGATACTTCTGATTCTCCAGGCCAGAGAGCATCGCCTTGACAGTGACACGAAGTTAAAGGCTGCAGGTTATCTGAGGTTCTTCTCCAGCACGCTAATGCAGGACAGGAATCCAAAGCTGAGACAAGAGGGCAGGGATGTCAGCCAGTTCCCCGCTTTGGGAGGTTCCCAGGAAGGGCAGTAGAGAGCCAGGAAGACATCCCCAAAAAACAGTTACTTATGGTGCTGAGAGCCATGGGGGAGAGAGTAGAGAGGATGAGCGTGTCACCTGCATCATTGGTATAAGAGAGACATCTGAGGAGGGGACACTGGCTTGGAGGAAGGAAGGCTGAGTAGGAGGTGTGTGGATTGTTTCAGAAACATGGACAATGACCTTTCAGCTATTCATATGTGTGTCAAGTGCCCTATCGTGAGTTTTTTGTTTGTTTGTTTGTTTGTTTGTTTCGTTTCTGACCAGGATAAATTGGGTATGGGATTAATTAAACTTGATACAATTAAAAGGGAATGTTTCTTTAAGAAGGGGAGAGCTTGCTAGAACCTAAAGGTAGAAAACAGAGCCAGACCTCACAGGGCATGGGCAACAAATGGTTTCTGATGATTTGCCTCTGAAGTGAATGGCAGTCTGTTTCACAGGAAGCCTGTGGAACACTAAGGGATCACCTGTTCTGGCCAGGGGGAAACCTATAGGAAGATTCACAGCAACCTGACCACTTAAAGGACAGTAAGGACTTGGTGTCTGTTCAGCTGGAGTCCAGCTCAAGTCTGCAGAGATGAGAAGAAGGAAGGGAGAGGGGTCACAGTGGCAATGCTGGAAGGTCCTAAGGAACCCGAGAAGAAGGAAGGGAGAGGGGTCACAGTGGCAATGCTGGAAGGTCCTAAGGAACCTGAGAAGAAGGAAGAGAGGGATCACAATGGCAATGCTGGAAGGTCCTAAGGAACCTGTGCTGAGCTAAGTAGCTGGCTCTCACTTGGAAATGCAGGAAGTGAATTCAGCAAGTCAAGGTCTCAAGTGCAGGTTCAGAGTAGGCAGAGACAGGCCTACTAGAAACATCTAGAAACAGGACTAGGACCACATCTGTCAGAGCTCCATGTGAAGAGTGGCCATTCACTTTCCCTACCTAGCCTACTTTTCATTCCACTGGAAGGATTTCTCATCCTGCAGATAGTCACTCAAAACAGAGGCTGTCTCTCAACACAGAGGTGAGCAGATGGATGTTCATCTTCGCAGCTTCCTGCAACTGAGGCTTGGATATGTGACCCTGGCTTCCAATCTCTGTGTGATTGCCAGGCTAGTAGTTTTCTTTTATTATTTTCTTCATGCTCCTCTTCCCCCTCCACCACTCCCTCCTTCTTCTGCTTCTCTTTCTTCCCCTTCTCTTCCCTCCTTCCCTTCCTTTCTCTCTCCCCTCCCTCCCTCCCTCCCTCTTTCTCTCTTTCCCTCCCTCCCTCCCTCCCTCCCT
>NW_021606762.1:0-3952 GCF_004785775.1 Grammomys surdaster | reverse complement strand
GCTGAATATTCTAACAGCAAAGTAAAATGTACCCACATGGTCAAAGTAGTGAATCCTGGTCCCATGGCAACCATGTTTGAGGGGGAGGTTTGGTGGCCATATCAAGATAAGCAAGAGGGAGGGAAACAGAGACAAATGTCCACTTGACGGCCCCCTCAGGGGTGGAGTGGGAAGACATAAAACTACTTTAACAACTTCACACACATGCACTCACACACCCCTTTAAATATATTATTTTTCACATTTTTGTTTCATTTTTCAAATGTATAAATTCTGAGATTTAGTGTTTGACACTTTGTTTTTTCATGCATCAGTAGCAAACTACAGTGTAGATTTGAGAAAGTGGCAAAGAAAGGTTTAGTTTTGTACTAGAATTTAAAGCTAGTGTACAAAATCATGGGTTTCATTAACATTTCGCTTGGTTCTTGGTATGCTTTGTTCTTGTTTCCTGTCCAACCTTCCCTTCCCATCGCTCTCCACTCCTTGTGTGTTCTCTTCTGTCCCCCAGTTATCCCTATCCTATTTTCACGCCACTTGTAGTCTGTTACCTGACCCCACTGTAGTCTGTTACCTGACCCCACTGTAGTCTGTTACCTGACCCCACTGTAGTCTGTTACCTGACTCCACTGGAGCCACTTAAGATCTTTCCTTCTCAACCACACAAAAAAAAAATATTCTCACATTTTGTAAGAAAGGTAAAATATTGATCTACCTATGTTTACCTATGTATACCATTGCATACATAGTATTTGAGTATGTAGAATACAAAGTTTGAAAGAAACCATTGCCAGTCAATTAGATATTGATATGTGAATTTCTTCTGAGTTAAAAGTAAATAGCAACAGTACTTGGCTGGGCCTTAGTAAGAACAAAAGTTTGCTTTTTTCTCTGAGATCATGCTACAGAGACATCATGACTTCCCATATACCTCTTCTTGGAGATACACAGCCATGCACTGCCTGGTAGAGGATTTTGTTCTCGGTTGTTGCCAAAGAAAATGGGTTTTCCAGAGAAACTTTAATTCACAGATAAGTCATTTTAACTAGATAACTACCTCTGTCTTATCAATTTCTGTCCTGTTGATGGAGATGCCTGACATTCTTGAATACTTGATCCCTCTCCAAGCAATGCTAAGGTTAATAGAATGGCATGTGGCACTGTGCACATTGCCTTTTAAATTTTAGAACCTTAACATTTTTCAAAAGCCACTTTAATGATCTGTGTCTCTATAGTAAGCAGAAACAGTTAATTAAGAAGGTTTAGAAGAAATACATTCTCATCCACAGATAAACTGTGGCGTGGAATGATTTGATTTCCTTAAATTCTCATTAATCTATGTTACTCAAATTCACTGTGAGTGAAGACAGTTAGTGTTTGGAGGAAATAAAGTGGCTAAATAAACCTGGAGGTTCTTAGTGGTCACCAGAGTTTTCATGCAATAATGTAATGACAGAGCTCATTATTTTTCAAAGGCCTCATTTCATACTTATGGAAAAATGTGTGCTTGAGGCCCAGAGAGCCTCAACTCATGAAATATCAATGTTGAAATACTTCCAGTCTATAATCATGGAACTAGGTGAAGATCACCTAGTTAATTGGCAGAGAAGGCTAATGAGAATTAATTTTTAAGCCACAATTCTGGAGAGGATATATCACCATAGTTACTTTTATAGTATGACACTGTGTTCTAAGTGATAGTATAAGCCATTGAAAAACATCAAATCTCTTATTTTCATAAAGTATGTATAAAGTCTATGTTAATAACTTTCAGCTTCATTGTGTAGATGATAAAACTGAGCTAGGCTGGTTTGTGGCTAAATTATAGAATAAGAACAAATGTGGATGCCTGGGTTTAGGTTTCAAGCAACATCAAATTATTTAGAAAGGAAAACTGAGTCACAGAGAATAAAAATACTTTCATAAGTTTCATATTTGCACATAATTATTAAATGGGTTATTTATTTGCTTACTTACTTTTGTATTTGTTATAAGGGGTTTTGAGAACTTCATACTATGTTTTTGACCATATGCACTCCTTCCCACAACTCCTCCTGGATTCACTCCCTTTCCCTACCTACCTACGTTTGTGTTCACTTCTATGGTTAAAACCTATCAATTTGGGCTGTCCATACATTCTAGGATGTATGGCCTTCCACTGACGTGTGTCCAGCTACATCACACCCTTAACCAAAGAACTCTTCCTCTCTAAAAAGCTAATAAAAGCAGATTGTTAATGTCAATCTAAGTTTTTCTTCTTAGATTTGGGGAAGAATACAATAAGTTTTGCTCGTAAAATTTTTAGTGCAGATTTCAAATGAATGTAAAATCTCTTTAACAGTTATTTTTACTAGATACTGTAATGAGAAGAAAATAGATTCTGAAGTCAGACACCTGACTTCCACTTCAGGCTCTCTCACTAATTAGTTCTGATCTGTCAGAGTCTGAACTTCCTTAGTTTCAAAATCTATGTGATAGTATTTCACAAGGCTGTCCTAGCAATGAAATAAGATGCCCAGTGCACTGTCTTGTACACACTGGATTCCCACAAAGTTAGCCACCACAAAGTTAAACAACACATTTATTATTTCATTATTCTGGATGTTCAAAGTCTAGAATGAGTCTTAAGAAATAAAAATGGAGGCAACAGTACAAGCTTCTTTGATTTCTTTTGTTTTATTGAGTAAGTCCCCCCAAATAAATCAATTTCTTCTTACCTATGGTGGTAGTTACCATCTTTCGGTTTGTGTCTGTATTTCTTCCTTAAGTGCCTCCATTGTAAGATTGCTTACTACTCTTCTCTGTGCCAGCACCTCTTAATGCCTGTCTCCTATATTTGTGATGTTATTAATGTCCTACATAAAACATCCATGGTAACTTCACTCATATCTTGATAGTAACAATTATATCTGCAAAGTTCCCTTTTCCATATGAGGTAATATAGCCATAAGAGTCAAGGGTTAAAACCTAGAGATCTCTGAGAAGCCATTAATGGACTATCATGGGTGCTAATTGACATTTCTTATAAGATAGGAATGTTTCCTGAATGCTTTACTTTATGTTAAGTTAGTATAGAAATGTAGTGAATTTAAAAAATAACCAGACTAAAAACCCATTACATCCTTTATGATTATGGTTACACCAAAATGATAAATGTACTGTGGTGAAGTAGTCCTTCTGAATGGGAAGATGTCCTTGGAGGCTACGTTGTGGATAATAGACAGATGGCATTATGATACTCTCTACTACATTACACAGAAACCTCCTATTGTATTTAGAGTATTCTATATTCCTTAATTCATAATGAATTATTATGCATTAATTTATTATTTGTTGCCAGTAAATGGAAGAGGTTGTCTGGTTTGAGGGCACATAAATTAGTGTCATGACAAATGGATAATGAAAATATAATTAGAAGATGAAGGAAATATCCAAGGAAAATAAGACTTATGCGCTCCTTCTGTCATCTATACTCACAGCTAAAATCTAGCTCATGAAAGGAGTTACAGATCAAAGCCTGAAGAGCTGGAATAGACCAGATAGACTATTTATACTGAAGCCATCAGTTTACAGTTAGGGACCAGGAGGTTCAGAAGAAGGAAAGAAATATCCAAAGTTGTTCAATAAACAAGGACCCTCTTGTCTCATTTTAAAAGGAGATACTCTTAGTGTAGAACTATTTCTTCCTGCTCCTTTCATTTAATCTTCCTTACCTTTCTCTTTTGTTTAAAATGTATTTTCTGGGGTTGGAAAGAGAGCTCACTGGTAAGAAACACAAACTGCTCCTTCAGAGGGCTGGAGTTTAGTTTGAGAACCCGTATTGGGTAGCTCACAACTACCTGTAACTGCAGCTCGAGGAGAAGTTAATATCTCTGGCTTCCATGGGCAGCTACACTAATGTGCACATATTTGTGCCCACAACACACACACACACACACACACACACACACACACA
>NW_021606761.1:0-1022 GCF_004785775.1 Grammomys surdaster | reverse complement strand
ACTGCTGAAAATCTTTATGAGAATTAGGGAAGTATAAATGTTTTCTGCTAGCATTGGTTTATATTTCAAATGTACTATTATTCACATAATAGCAAAATTTATTAATGCAATCAATGTACATAGCTCTGAATTCTTCCTGTTCTCTTCAAATATGTGAATAACTTCTTATAAAAAAAATGTGTCCTATAAATGTGAGCCATTAATCAATACTCATCCCATTCCATGCATCTTTAAAGATGTAAACCAACCAGTAAAGAAAGAGAACACCTTTGAATGTTAACAAAATGATATGGTAAGATCAGATTACAATTGCAGTTTAACCAAATTGTAAATGAATTTATACGGTATAATAAATGTGAGAAAGCTTTCACATGTGCCAATTTCTTTGCAGGCATGAAAGAAGTTGTTTTGGAGAGCAACCCTCTGAGAATGTTCAATGTGCTAAAGCTTTTGCATATCAGAGTCATAGTCAAAGGCATGAAAGTACTCATAGTGGAGTGAAGCCGTATGAATGTAACCACTGTGGTAAAGCCTTTATGGGAAGGAGTCAACTCCGAATACATAAGCGAACACATACAGGAGAGAAACCTTATGAGTGTAACCAGTGTGATAAGGCCTTTGCACATAGCAGTGTTCTCCAATGTCATAAAAGAACACATACAGGGGAGAAACCCTATGAATGTAAGCAATGTGGTAAAGCCTTTGTATACAGCAGTGGTCTTGAATATCATAAAAGAACACATACAGGGGAGAAACCCTATGAATGTAACCAATGTGGTAAAGACTTTGCACAAAGCAGTGTTCTCCGATGTCATCAAAGAACACATACAGGGGAGAAACCCTATGAATGTAAGCAATGTGGTAAAGCCTTTGCAGACAGAAGTAGTCTCGCATATCATAAAAGAACACATACAGGAGAGAAACCATATGAATGTAACCAGTGTGGTAAAGCCTTTGCTGGAAGCAGTGGTCTCCAATATCATAAAAGAACACATACAGGGGAGACACCCTATGAATGTAAC
>NW_021606760.1:0-2102 GCF_004785775.1 Grammomys surdaster | reverse complement strand
GATCTGTTGGGTTGCTCAAAGGCTGCGTTGCTATGGCAAAAACAAACCAATCCCATCTCATGAGCGAGTGCCATCTTGTTGTTAGCTCCCAGGGGTGCCAATTCCGGCAAGCTTTTGTCAGCTTGTCTATAGTTGCTTCTCTGTTTTCACCCTCTTTATATAAACCTTTTTCTCTCCTCTGTCCTGTCTAAAATCAATACATCCTGCAGCTCTTCCTCAAAGTATCACCTTTGGGTTTTGCTATTAATGGTACTTAATTCTGCACTTTACTAATTTTTGTCAGTATATTTTCTCTAATTGGTACTTGGTTTGCTTCACTGGCCTTCCCTCCGTCACTTGGTGTCTGAGACTCAGTCCTCCCCTGGCTTGTTAAGGCTGTCTGTCAGAATCTTGATACTACTTTTTGTCTGTGGCCCGTGAATTCAAACACAGCAGTGATCATTCGGTTTGGGCGTTCGTCATTTCCCTCAAGAGTCCCACTCACCAAAGGCCCTTAAGTAAAACGTTAACTGCTCACATACAAGCTCCCCTCGCTGATCGGAGTGTGTTGCATTATGTATCCGTCATCTCCTAAACCTGACACTTTGGGACCATCTCCTGCGGCCAGCTCTGCGGTGAGCTTCTAGATCATCCATCTGCTGGGACAGACATTCTGCACACTTGCTGAGAAAGTCAACCTCATTTGGTCACGTCTTGGGCATCCTTGGTTATTTTCGTCTCTGGGAACAGAATGATGACCTGACCCTGGGGTGATTCCCACTGCCAGAGGTGTGAACGTCTCTGCTCAGCTGACTTTAGGGAGATAATCCTGGATTTCCCAAGTGAGCCCAGTTCAACCACTAGGTTATTAAAGGGACCAGGGAAGCTAAGAAGGCCACACCCAGCGGAAATGGAGGGTGGGTATGTCACAGAGGATTTGGGCCGCTCTGAAGATAGGTAGAATGAGCCGAGGAAAAGTGGCCTGTGTTGGTTATGAGAGAGGTAGAGGTTACATGAGGTTTGATCACTATGGTGGTGGTTCTCAACCCGTGGATTGATACCCAGGGACGGGGGGATGTCAAATGACCTTTTCACAGGGGCCACATACCAGATACCCTGCATGTCAGATATTTATACTACGATTTGTAACAGCAGCAAAAATTACAGTTATGATATAGCAAGGAAAATAATTTTATGCTGGGGGTCACCACAACATGAAGAACTGTATTGACGGGCTGTAGCATTAAGAAGGTTGAGCACCACTACCCTAGGGCACAGGCCCCTGGCAGAAGACACACAGGTTTTCAATTTGTCTTACCCAGATGCAAGAGGGACTCGAAGGCTATAGTGACAAACATCAGAAAATAGAGAGGGTCCCCTAGTCACAGGTGTGTCACATGCTGACGACTAGTATTGGTGATCACCTCACTACAGCTTGAGCATAGGGTAGAAACTCATGCTGTCCTCTGTCCCCTAGGGAATATTCAGATATCTCTGCCACATAGATTCTTAGTTCTAAATTCTGTTCCAACCACATTAGATGCTTGTAGGAAGAGCTAAGGTGGGAAGAGTTAGGAGAGGAAGAGGAAAAGGAAGAGGAGGAGCTAGGATAGAAGGAGAGAAAGAGAGAGAGAAAGAGAGAGAGAGAGAGAGAGAGAGAGAGAGAGAGAGAGAGAGAGAGAGGAGATGGAGGCGGATGTTCACATGTCTGTAGCAGTCAAAGGTAGTTGGTATACCTAGGCTGGGTATTGGGTTACACTTCTGATTGTATGGGTATCTCATTACTGATCATTACCAAATATATAAGCCTTTGATTAATTTTTAAGCATTAGGGTCTCATCTTTCTACTGGGCCCACGTGGATGGCAGGATGGCCTGGGCAATGCCCAGCCTTGCAGAGATAGCATGGGAGATTGAGCCATCTCCCACGCTGACGTCTTGTGGGTGGCAGGGCTGGTGTTTCTAGTTGGCCGTTTCTAGCTGCAGCACGCACGTGGCCTCCGGCGGAGAAACATGGCAGCTGAGCTAGGCAGAGCCGCTGCAGCTTAGACAGTCGGATTAACCAGTGGCCACATTAAATAATTACTAGAACAGATGCTGCTGGATAATTGCCCGCTATCTTAT
>NW_021606759.1:0-1023 GCF_004785775.1 Grammomys surdaster | reverse complement strand
AAGAAAAGAACACAATAGAAAGACAAAATTTCATAAGATTTTTATCTCTAAACATAAACCACTGGTGAAACAAAATAATAGTGGAGTGAATCCTTACAAATGTAGTGAACCTGACAAATGCTTTACCCAGAGAGACAATCTTCAAAGTCAGCAGAGCGTTTGTCCAGGAAAGAAACCTCACAAATGTAGTGAATGTGAAAAATGTTTTACACAAAAATTCAATCTTAGCATCCATCAGAGAATTCATACAGGAGAGAAACCTCACAGATGCTGTGACTGTGACAAACGCTTTGCCACAAAAGGCCAACTTAGTATTCATAAGCGATATCATACTGGAGAGAAACCTTATAAGTGTACTGAGTGTGAAAAATGCTTTACTGTACAAGGCATTCTGAGAATTCATCAGAGAATTCATACAGGAAAGAAACCTTACAAATGTAGTGAATGTGACAAATGCTTTACTAAAAAAGACAGTCTGAGAATTCATCAGAGAATTCATTCTGGAGAGAAACCTTACAAATGTAGTGGATGTGACAAATGCTTTACCTACACAGTTAGTCTGAGAAATCATCAGAGACTTCACTCAGGAGACAAACCTTACAAATGTAGTGAATGT
This sequence comes from Grammomys surdaster, assembly GCF_004785775.1. Taxonomy (NCBI): domain Eukaryota; kingdom Metazoa; phylum Chordata; class Mammalia; order Rodentia; family Muridae; genus Grammomys; species Grammomys surdaster. The sequence continues at coordinate 407 of NW_021606759.1, read as the reverse complement.
GACAAATGCTTTACTGAAAAAGGCAGTCTGAGAAATCATCAGAGACTTCACTCAGGAGACAAACCTTACAAATGTAGTGAATATGACAAATGCTTTACTAAAAAAGGCAGTCTGAGAAGGCATCAGATAATTCATTCAGGAAAGAAACCTTACAAATGTAATGAATGTGACAAAGGCTTTGCCATACGATCTTATCTTTCTAGTCATCAAAGAATTCATACAGGAGAGAAACCTTACAGATGCACTCAATGTGACAAATGCTTTGCCCAACCATCGAATTTTAGTGTTCATCGGAGAATTCATACAGGAGAAAAACCTTTCAAATGTAGTGATTGTGACAAATGTTTTACTGAAAAAGACAGTCTGAGAAGGCATCAGAGAATTCATTCAGGAGAGAAACCTTACAA
>NW_021606758.1:0-4137 GCF_004785775.1 Grammomys surdaster | reverse complement strand
CCCCCCCAAAAAAAATCTAGGTGTTGTATGCTGTGAGTGAGTAGGTGACTGACCAGTCAAAATGCAGAATAATGGGCTGAACAGTGAAATATCAACTTGGAAAGAAAGAAAATACAAGTTATGAACAAGGAGGGACAATTGTAGAGCAGTAAGAACACGGTCCAGGATGCAAAACCTGAGATCAGGTACTCTGTACAGCTGACAAAAGTACCAGAGGCCTCAGGTAAAAGGTACTGATCTCTTATCCTGGTTATGATATCATCAGTGATTGAAATATCACTTGTAAAATATATATGGAAACATTTTAGATTCAAGATATCTCTTAAGGACAGCTTATACTTTGTCTGGCTCAGAAACACTCCACCACCTAATAGTTTATACGACAGAAATATGATTCCTGATGCAGTGATATCATGAGGTAGAGGTACCTTTAAGAAGTGCAACTTCTTGGTAGATGAATACATTTTTGTTTGATGCTACCTTTACAAATGATTAAGGTAGTTACCTAATTAGTTCCTGTGTTGGTTAGTTTTGGCTGTGAACTTGTCATAACATAGACTCTTTTGAGACAAGAGTCTTAACAAAAATTTACCTGCATCATATTAGCCTATAAACATGCCTGGAGGAGATTGTCTTGACCGTTAATTGATATTGAAAGACTCAGCCCATTGTTGGTGGCAACATTATCTCGATTGGATGTCTTAAACTGTATAAGACAAGATAAAAGCTAAATAAAAGCAAGCAAGTATCCATGGAATTAGTTTGGTACCAAAGGCAACAGATAATCTCTGTTCATGACTATAGATGTGAAGCTTTAAATCCCTGCCTTGACTTCCCTGCAGTGAAGGACAGTAAGCACTTGAAAGTAAAGTAAACTCTTTTCCCTGTAAGCTACTTGTTAGCATAATTTAGCACAGCAAAAGAAGAGAAGCCAGAAAAAAATTTTAATACCAGGAGTGGGTTCGTTGCTCTGATGAACCCGATTATATTACGAGGAGGAATGTGGAATACCTTGGAACTCTGGGATATAACACTATTGGATGTTATTGGGAGAGCTTAATGGATCACTCTAGTGGAAGCTTGGGAGACAGTATTGCTAAATGAAGTGTGCATTATTCAGGCCTGTCTCATGGCATCTCAGAGAGAAGCAATGTCTTAGTTGGACTTTTGGCAAGAGGCCATTTTATGTGATAGTCTTGTTAAGATTTTTGTGTGCTGGTAAAACTGGAATGTGCCAGTTAGTTTCAAAGTTAACTGGAAACATCTTAGAATCACCTGTGAACCAAGTCTCAACTGAGGAATATTACCAACTCCCATTGTTTCAATTATAGCAATAAAAAGCAGACTGATGGGTTGAATCCCAGCCTTTCTTTTTTTCTTCTCCAAGATGTTATTATAGTTTTATGACTTCTTTAAAGTAGGGGTTTATAGATAAATGAAGTATAAGGGAAGAGAATCTCTTTGGGAATCTGTCCTGTAGAGAGCATCTTTTATGATTATGCCCTATGGGCTTGTCAGATACAGATTTCTTTCTCCCATGAGTGCTTTGTGGGATTCTTAGATATTCCTCTTTCCAACTACAGAACTGTCGTTCCCTCAATCCTGTCCCCTTGGCACAGTGAAATGTGCCTCCGTTTGTAGGCCAGTTATGATTTCTCTAAGAACCCTTAGCACTCAGAATATATACTCAAGCTTTCACTACAGAGGTCTTATACTCCAGAGGTCTTCTGGACAGATCACATGTCACTGCAGTGACCACATGGATTTCAGCAGCAAAAGATTTGTTTGGGCATAGACATTTCTATAAAAGTTTGCACTAGGTCTTTTGAAGGGAAACTGTATGGGGGTCATGGAACTGCTGTGACTATAGTCATGGGCTCCTAGGTCTCCTCTACAGGGTGACAGAGCACAGAAAGGGTCTTGGAAAGCATCCAGTAGTGCAGATGTGGGATTCCTCCAGTGGACAGCTGCAGCTTTACTCCCCAAGAACCTTGCTGTGACAATCAGGATTCACCAGGAGCCTGAGATCATTTCTGCTTGCTTCTTCCTTTGATCTCTTCCCACAGCCGTGAGACCACATCATGCTCTCTTCTCTTCCTATTTTTTTCCATCTACAGATGTTTTTCCCAATGAATGTTTTGAACTTCGTAGCATCTGCTTCTTAGAATATCTGAAGTAACAGAACTCAAGTCCTTCATCCTTTAGAATTCATAGCCAGAAAGAAGGTCAGCCCACACAGACCGACATTTGAGAGCTGGTTCTTCAAATGGTGTGCTCCAAGAAACCAGGACGCGTTTCCATTGGGAGTTTAGGCTCTGGAGAAACAGACATGACAGGGGGAAATGTGTGCTATACATACAGATTTCTAGATAGGAGATACTGGTATGAAAGGCCACACGGAGAAGCATGGTATCTTGGGAGACTGAGATCATAAGGATGAGGTAAGGTTGTACTTGTGTTGCACACACATGTGGGTGGAGATGAAAAAGGAACAACAGAATGCATTCAATCTATGTGATGACAAAGATACTGTCATAGAGGCATATAGTCTTTCAAGCTTGGCTTTAAGGATTGATTGATTGATTGATTGATTGATGGTTGTGGTGCTAAAGATCAAGTCCATAGTGCCTAACCCACCAGATCCTTATTATTTGGAAATGGAAGACAATGACAAGAAATGAAGGAAAGTGCCATAAAAAGAAACACCATTAAAAAAGCAGTGGGAGACTGGTAAAACCAAAAATGCAAATGTAGACTTGTCCTAAGAGATATTCTTTCTCCCCACCCTCTTCCTGTCTCTTCTCCCTCCATCCATCCTTTACTCCCTCCCTCCATCTTTACTCCCTCCCTCCATCCTTTACTCCCTCCCTCCATCCTTTACTCCCTCCCTCCATCCTTTACTCACTCCCTCTCCCCCTTCTCTCTTCCTCTCCTCACCCCCACCATTGAACTTTCTATGTAATAGATGCTAGCCTAGAACTCTTGTTCTTCCTGCCTCATTGTCCTGCTTCCTAGAATTACAGATATATACCACCAAGCACTTTCTACATTATTGCATATGGGGGTCTGGAGAGATAGCTCAGTCGTTAAAAACATTAGCTACTCATCTAGAAGACCAAGTTTGATTCCAGCACCCACACGGTGGCTCACAACTGTCTGTATCTGCAGTCTCAGGGACCTAAATGCATGCAGTGACTGTACATAAAATTCAGGAAAATCATTCATACATATGAAATAAAAATAAATCCATTCTTTTAATACAAACTAAAAACAACACTAAATCCATTGTTAAGGAAAATTAGAAGGTACAGTGAAGGCATCTTGCCATGAAGGTCACATTGAGGATGGTTGAGAAAAATCTAAGCATCTTTGAGGCCTTCACATCTGATTAGAAAGGCATACAAGGCCAGCTAGGATTAAAGTGATGCCAACATCTTTGTCTTTTCATGTACACAGAGAATAAAATAAAATTAGATTCCTTTCATAAGCAAAAAACTGCAAATATCTTAAAGATCTAAATGTGAGCAAATCCTTTAAAAACTAGTTATGTCTAATACAAAAGAAACAGCAAAATGTCACAATAGGATGACATTTTGTAACGATATCAACAAAAACAGAAATCTTCAAGATGAGAAATTTCTGTGCAACCAAAGACACCATAAACAAAATTAAGATACACCACAAAATGAAGCATTATCGGGCACATAGCAAACAAAACACTGACATTCAACTATAAGGAAACTCTTGCAAATCAACTTATAGAAACAAATGGAAAAATAAATGGAAGGTGCAAAATAACAATTCTGAGATGAAATTCGAGGTAAAATGAATGTGGGAACACTGCTCTGCATGCCTGTAATCAGAAGGATTCAAACAACACTACTATGACGTGTTCTTTAACACCATCCGACTAGTGGAGATCTTTAACTCAGAGGGTACCAAATGGCAGTAAAACAAGAGGAAGAATAAGAACTCTGAAATACTGCTGGTAAAAATACAAATTGTCACAAGTATTTCGAAGATTAAATTTGGCAATATCTAGTAAAAATCATGGCTGTGTCCTGGCAACCTGACCATTCCACATGCTAGTACAGAACTGAGAGACAGTCTCTCTCACGTGCACATAGATGCCAGCAA
>NW_021606757.1:0-1527 GCF_004785775.1 Grammomys surdaster | reverse complement strand
CTTACAGTTAACACGGCCCCTGAAAAATCCTCACAGTATTTTTTGAGGTTTTTTTTTTTTTTCTCTGTGTAGCCCTGGCTGTCCTGGAGCTCACTCTGTAGACTAGGCTAGCCTCAAACTCTCAAACTCAGAAATCCGCCTGCCTCTGCCTCCCAAGTGCTGGGATTAAAGGCATGCGCCACCACCGCCGGGGTATTTTTTGAGTTTTTAAAAATCTCCCTCTCTCCTCTCTCTTTCTCTCTTCCTCCCTTCCTCCCTTCTTCCATCTTCTCTCCTCTTCCTCTTGCTTTATTGTAGAAATAGAATTCTCAAAAGACCAGAAACAAAACCAGTGGTCTCCCATTTCCTGACTGTAATGACTCTGTCTCTGTCTCTCTGTCTCTCTCTCTCTCTCTCTCTCTCTCTCTCTCTCTCTCTCTCTCTCTCTGTCTCTCTGTGTGTGTGTATCTGTGTATCTGCAGTTATTATGGAACTAGCTTAAAAAACAGACACGCCATAGCATGCAGGTAAGGGAGACTAGGGACGGATAAAGTCAAGCGATCTCTGGCAAGACGGCCAATATAAAATAGAACTTGTTTCTTTGGAAAATGGGGCATGCAAAAGAATGAGGGACCCTCCCACACCTTACAACATACAGACTCCCCATGGCTGAAAAACTACAGCTCTAAAACTCTTGAAAGAGTGACACTGCTGATATGTGGCAAACTCATAAGAACCTAAACCAGGCTTGGGTCCAGAGTACGATGCTAGTCCCTGTTGGGCTAAATCATGAAGTGAAGACAGAAGAAAGTGTGGTTAGGAACTTCATGGCCTGACGCTTGGGATACGACTCAGTCAAGTGCCCAATGACAAGTATGAAGACGCATTCAGATCCTGCCACCTCATACTCACCTGTACGACCCAGTGCTGGGGTGCGGCTAAGGGGATGGATGTATCTTTGGAGCTCACTGGTCAGCTAGCCTAGTTGAATCGCTGAGCTCCATGTTTGGTGAGAGACCTTATCTCAAAAACTAAGGTGGCTGACTTTGGGTCTGGTTAATTTGGTATATTAAAGAAAAGTTTTATTCTAATTTTTTAATAAAAAAGTTAATTTTAAAGAATTAAAGTGAGGAAAGCATAGAGGGAAACACCTGACCTCTGTCCTTGACACGCATTGATGAGAATGGACATATACACTGTACATGACACACAGAAGAACATACAGCCTATGAGAGGTAGACAGTGCATGGCTCAGCCACAGAGAATGCCTAAGTTGACTAGTCAGAGGCTTAGCTCCAGCCAGGCGGTGGTGGTGCACACCTTTAATCCCAGCACTTGGGAGGCAGAGGCAGGTGGATTTCTGAGTTCGAGGCCAGCCTGGTCTACAGAGTGAGTTCCAGGACAGCCAGGGCTGCACAGAGAAACCCTGTCTCGAAAAACAAAAAAAAAACCAAACCAAATCAAAACAAAACAAAAACAAAAAAAGAGAGAGAGAGAGGCTTAGCTCCAAGGTCTACTAATTCATGGTAGAATGTAACCACTCTAGAT
>NW_021606756.1:0-5205 GCF_004785775.1 Grammomys surdaster | reverse complement strand
GCAAGCATGCACGGAAACACACACACACACACACACACACACACACACACACAACATTAAGATGAAATGGACACTGACAAGCCAAGGCAGAGGAGGTGTCCTGATAGATACAAAAGACCACTTTGGGACATTGCTCTCAGGAACTCCAACCTCAGCAAGGTCAGGCATTCACTCCAGACTCCAATGCTCACAGGGTCTTGTGCAGTCATTTGAGTCCTTATACACTGCTTCCCCCTCAAACCTCCCCTTTGTATCCACACCTCTCAGGCCAAAGCTGCCACCTGATAGGATGATGAAGGCTCCACCCATTTAATCTTATTTTGACCTAGCTAGAGTTAATCAGATCCCCATGTGGGAATCTTTGAAATCTGACATTTTGGTCACAATCTAAGCCCTACCAGGATACTTCTCAAACGCTGAGCTCTGTGATGTTTTTTCTTCTCTACATTATTTTTCAACTTACTTCTCAGGTCTCTCTGGAATGATTAGGTAGCCTGAGCTGACAGGTAGGTCTCAGTAACAGGATTGAGTGTGGTGATGTGAGATAGTGTGTTTCCAGCATGATTAGATCTCCAGGTAGGAGGGAGGACCCATCATCGAAGAATCATTCAGCAAATCGGCTAACACTGAGTATATTCCTGTTTTTTTTTCTGTCACCCTTTCTGTTTCTATCTCTGATTCTCTCAGTCTCTCTGCTTCTGTCTGTTTGTCTGTGTCTGTCTGTCTCCTTTTTATGTCATTCTCTGTCTCTATTTTCTCCCTGTAACTCTCTCATTGTCCTTATCTGTCTGTCTCTTGAGTACTCCCTCCTGTCTCCCTCTCCCCCTTTTTCCTTCTCTCTCTCTCTCTCTCTCTCTCTCTCTCTCTCTCTCTCTCTCTCTCTGATTCTCATCTATCTTTATTTCATTTGATTTGATTTCTGTACCAGCTTTGCCTTTGATGAAATCATTTCAGGAGATGAGTTCAAAACCTTTTAGGGACTGTATGGATATCTAAGACATTTCAAGCAGAGCTCCTCTTCCAAAGGACCAGTGTTTTTTTTCCTAGCTTGCTTATGCCAGCTAATAACAATCTACAACTCCAATTATAGGAGCCCTATCACTCTCTTCTGCCTTCTCAGGACAGGGCACGCTAACACATAAGCAGGGAAAACATAGATGCCTAAAATAATACATCAACCACTGGATGTGTTTTTGCAGATATAATTGTGCTATATGCCTTAAATACTACTTGTTGTGAGGTACAGATTTCAAAGACAAAGTTGATACAGAAATCAAATCAAATCAATTAACATATATCACAGAGAGAGTGCCAGAGAGAAAGAGAGGGTGAGAGAGAGACATAGAGGGGGAGACAGAGAGACGGTGAGACAGAGCAGTACAATGAGAGACAGAGATATAGAGACTGACAGAGAAAAAAGAGAGACAGAGAGAGACAGAGAGCGATAGAAATGACAGAGAAATACAGACAGTGATCTCACTGAGTTAAAATCCTGTATGTTCTTTCTGGAGAGTTGAAGGACAGCCTCGGCTACACAAAGACACCTTAACTCAACATTAGCAAGGTAATGGGGTGGAAGAAGAGATGGGATGGCTTAATTCTAGGGGTATAGACAGAGATAAGAGACATGGCAAGATGACCAAGAGAATGAATAGAAATCTACAGCTGACTGCGGTGGATAGTTGTCAGTATCTCCAGAATCATACAGAACTGAGATAAGGCAGTTGCCCAGTAATCAGTAAGGTTGACCTTACCTATTACTCTCACCATTGGAGAGATTGAACCTGAAGAGGCCACCTGCTATAACCTGACAGAAACCCCAGTGGAGAAATAGGGACATAAACCCCCTACAAAAGTTTATCCTGTATACAAAATTTATCCTGTGTACAAGAAATGTCAGGACTATGGATGGAACAGAGACTGAGGGATTAGCTAAATAACAACAAGACCAACTTGAGGCCATTCCCATGGAGAAGCTCCAGTCCTTGACATTATTGATGATGCTCTGTTATGATTGCAGAAAGGAGTCTAGAATGTCTATCCTCTGAGAGGCTCCACCCAGAAGCTGACTCAGAAACCCACATACAAAGAGTGGAAAGAACTTGGGAACTCTTATGAAAGTATAGGGGTTTGCAGGTTTTGAAGGGAATAGGAACAACATAGGAAGACACACACAGTCAAATAACATGGACACTTGGGTCTCTCAGAGACTGAACCCAGCAACCAAAGAATATACAGGGACAAGATCTAGGGCTCCCTCAACCTATATAGTTTTAATGCAGCTTGCTTACACATAGGTCCCAAACACATGGAAAAGCAATATATCCTGAAGGCTTTTGCCTGTATGTGGGATATATTCTTCTAGCTGGTCTGCCTTGTTGGACCAAAGTGGGGGAAGGAGCGCCTACTCTCATAGACTTAATGTGTCATGGTCTGGGAATACCAGATAAAGGCACACCCACTAAGAGAGGATGAGGAGTGGAGTAGAGAAAGTGTGGGAGGTGATGAATGGGAGTGGGTCATGAGCTGGATATAATGTTAGTAAGTAAAAATCAATCAATCAAAGAAACAAACAAATAAGAGACTGAAGACTTCAGATTGTCAATTTGATGCTCTCTTGGAACTCACAGACTTTGTTCTCTATAGAATTTTCTTAGTTGTCATTTTATCAATCTATATTCACTTAGAATTAAAAGTTGTGTAAGGTATATTAGAGTAGATCACGACATGAGGTGTTTTTCCAGTGTGCTTGAGTCCTTGAATATTGACTTTTTAGTCAACTATACACAAGCAGGGCAGGGCAGCCTCAGGTCTCAGGAGGCAGAGGCTGAAAATTTAGTGTTTCATGGCACTTGCCTACATACAGACTTCTGGCTATTCTGAGCTAAATGAGATTGGCTGCTTCAAAATAACCACACAAAGAAAGTGAGCAAGCAAGCAAGGAAACAAACACACAAAGAACCTTAAGATGAAATGAACACTGAGAAGCCAAGTCAGAAGGGGTGTCCTGATGGGTATAAATGACTTACCTGTTTTGGACACTGCTCTCAGAATCTCAAACCTCAGCAAAGTCAGACAGTCACACCAGACTCCAAGGCTCAAACTGTCTTGTGAACCCTTTGAGTTCTTATATACTCCTTCCTCCTCTCACCTGCCCTACGTAGCCACACCTCTCAGGCCAAAGCTGTCATCTGATAGGATGTTGAAGACTCCACCCAGCTAATCTTATTTTGAACTAGCTAGAGTGAATCAGATATCCATGAAGAAATGTATACTTTCTCAGATCACAGTCATAATCCAAGCACAGTCAAGATATTTCTCAAACTCTGAGCTCTGTGATGTTTTTGTCTCCCACATTAATTTTCAACCTATTTCTCATGTCTCTCTGGAATGATTTGGTAGCGTGAACTGACAGGTCTCAGTTACAGAGTAGTGCATGGTTATATGAGATAAGGTGTATCCAGTATGATTAGATCTCCAGGCAGGAAAGGGAAGACCCATAAATCAAGAACAATTCAGCAAGTCAGTGTGCAAACACTAAATATATCTGTTTTTTTTCTATCTGTCATTCTTTCTGTTTCTCTCAGTCTCTCTGACTCTGTATGTCTGTCTGTCTGTGTCTCAATGTCTCTGTCTGATTCTTTCTCTGTCTCTGTGTCTCTGTCTGTCTTGTCTCTCTCTATGTCTGTCTGTGTCTCTCTGTCTCTGTCTCTCTCTCTCTCTCATCTATCTTTATATGATTTCATTTGATTTATGTACCTGCTTACCTTTGATTAAATCACTGGAGGAGATGAGTTCATCAATGGTTAGGGACTGTAGGAACAGCTCAGAGCTGCTCATCCACACAATAACATCCACATCAAACACAATAGTGTTTTATTCCTAGCTTCCACATGTCAGCTCATAAACATCTACAACTCCAATTGTAGGAGCTCCGTCACTGTCTTCTACTTTCTGAGGGTAGTACATTCTAACACATAAGCAGAGAAAACATATATGCCTACAATAATGCAATAACCACTGAATGTGTTTTGGCAGATTTTACTGTGTTATATGCCTTAAATACTTGTAAGGAGCCGCCATTAGAAGATGGTGCTTGTTCCCTCTGTTTGAGGTGGAAAACAACTGCATTCAGGGTCGTAAACACCCGCTGTGAGCCTGCCTTTCTTTCAGATGCAGCTCCTCACCCTCGGAGCAGTATGTAAATGAAGTTCTGCAAGAAGCACCAATTAGACACTTATACACAGTTGTGATAACTATTTAAGCAGCACCCATTTCGGGCTTGGGGTCTTTCGCTTTACAATCAATGGTGTGTTCCCCAATAAAGTGCGTGAGGAAGGATCCTGTTGTTGCCTCATCCTTGCTGGCTAGGTGGGCGTGACAAATACTACTATTTTGTGAGGCACAGAAAGGCTGATCTCTCTTTGTTCAAGTACTGCATGGTCTCTCTGGAGAGTTCACAGACAGCACTACACAAAGACAACCTAACATAAAATAAACAAAGATCAAAGAAAACAGAGTACACAGTGTGTACATTTCACACTTTAACCACATCACATCACAGGAAGAAGCAGAGAGATTTCAATGGTTTTGACACCTGTCTGTATAAGATATTTTTCATTAACTAGATTGAAATAGTTCCTTTTGAAAAAGCCCAAAAAATTGAGACAGCCTTGATAGCCAAGAGCCCATTAACTAAACGAGTCTGACTCCTTGAGTTTTATGTATTCCTTAATATAGGAGCTTTTTATATACTGCTTTTTAAATTGATTTTTAAATTGAGGAAGAGCCTCTCAGTCTAGCTGAGGTGATCTCAAAGTCCAATTAGCAACAATCCTCCTGCCTCAACATTCTACTCAGTAGGCTAGCAGTTGTGAGACAACACGCGTGGTGAGTTTTCTTTACATGTGATGTGCATGGTTCTGAGTGGGTACCACATGACCTTTACTCAGTTCCTGACACTAGACATACACACAAGTCCTCCTAAAAGTGTCCTCTGAAAATTTGTGACAACCATTTTGTCACAAATGCACATTATCTTCTGGATTATGTAGGTGAGTTGGATGCTCTGTCCTCTGAGCTCCTTATCTGTTCAGAGGGCTGAGGCAGGAGGATGGCTTGCGTCTATTTTTGCCAGGAAGTAATTTCCCAGATGGAACTACTTGGAAATGATTCCTTAGAGTCAGGACACCTGATTTTCTCTCT
>NW_021606755.1:0-2698 GCF_004785775.1 Grammomys surdaster | reverse complement strand
GGGGGGGACACTCTTGTAGAAGTAGGGGATGGAGATGCTCATGGAGGGGAAACTGGAAATGGAAATAACATAACATTTGAAATGTAAATAAATAAAATAACCAATAAAAAAGAAAGACAGAAAGACAGAAAGTCAGAAAGAAAGAAAGAAAGAAAGAAAGAAAGAAACAAAGAAACAAAGAAACAAAGAAACAAAGAAACAAAGAAACAAAGAAACAAAGAAACAAAGAAACAAAGAAAGAAAAGGAAATATAAAATCCACAAAAATGCCCCTGAGCTCATTTCTTGTTGGCCAACCACTCTTATGTATGGGGCTTGACCTGAATTGTGGTTAATATACCCAGTAGGACTCTTGGAGAAAACTGATTTTTCTTTTTCCAGCAGGTATCAATTACAAATAGCTTCTGGGTTAGAGGTGGGGCTTTGCATTCATTTCCAATCTTCTTCATGCTGGGATGTTGTCTGGTTTGAATCTGTGCAGTCCCTGTGCATGCTGTCACAATCTCTGTGAATTCATACGTGCACCTGTGCTATTATGTCTGGAAGATAGTCACTGTTCCTTGAAGTCATCTATCGCCTCTGGTTTTTATAATCTTTCTGCTCCCTCTTCCACATAGTTTGCTGAGCATTGAGGGGAGGATTTTGGTGAAGATATCCCAATAAAGACTGAGTGTTTCAAACTCTCTGATTCCTCATGCTATTATGCAACTGTGGCTTTCCCTGTTAATTCCTATGCATTGCAAGAAGCAGCTCCTCTGATATGGGTTGACTGAGTCATTAATCTATGGTTATAGTAACATATCAATAGAAGTCATTTTATTGCTATGTTTCTTTAGCAGAACAGTAAGAGTAGGTTTGCTGTACTCCTATAACCTAGCTAGTCTCAGGTCCTCAGACACATTAGCCTGTCAGGTATGGTTTCCATCTCATTAAATGGGTCTTAAGTTTAATAACAAACGTAGTAGGTAACTCTCAAAACATTTATGCCATGTCTGTACCAGTCTATCGTGCAGGTAGATTATTACTGTGTGTTTGCAGGGTTTGTAGTGATGCCTCTATTTCTCCTCTAGCAATATGCACATTATCTTCCAGTGCCGTGTAGTATCTTCAGCAGGGATAAAGTTTCTAGGTAGGCACGCGCTCAACATCTCTATGTTCGATGACATAAGTTAGAGTATAATCTTCTGCAATAAGGGTTAGCCATCAGGTTGTAGAGAATGAGTGACAGTCTTGAAAAGAGCCTATAATGTTTAGTGAATTTCCTTTGGGCCTCTTTGCCCAGAACTCAACAAGATATGGTCCATTTCTGCCACTGGGAGTTTGAAGGTTGTAGAAGATGTCTAGATGGGTCATTGTCTTTTCTATTATTTGATGATTCCTTTCAGAGTCCTTTCATACATACCCCACATGTAATACATATATATATATAATGTGTGTGTGTGTGTCTGTTTGTGTGTGTCTGTGTGTGTGTCTGTGTCTGTGTGTGTGTCTGTGTGTATATGAAGCTTCTACAGTAGTAGGTTTCCATATCATTTTTCAAATGGCCTTTTTATACATTTAGCTATCTTTCCATTTTTCTTCCTTTAGCCATTTCTACTTTCCCTTTCCCCACTTAATGCTCTTTCTCTAGTTTCCCCCTAGTTCTCCACAGCAATATATTTGATTTCATATTCCTTGTGATATTCTGATCCCTAATATCTTAATAGGTACATATTCTCTGTTGTGATTCAGATTGTAGCACACACGTTGACATCTTAAAAGGTGATATATACATATAAGAGAATGCCAGAAATATTTGTTTTGATATATCTAAAATATCAACTCTAAGATGATTGTTTTTAGCTCCATACATACACCAGAAAATTTTGAGTTTTTTTTAACAGCTGAAGAATATTCTATTGTGTAAATGTCACACATTTTCATTGTCCACTTATTATGCATCCAGATGTATCCTTAAACATGTATAAGCAAGTATCTCTGTAGTAGATATATCCCCAAGAGGGATATAGTTGGATCTTGAGGTAGATCCTATTTCCAGCTTCCCAAGTAACTACCATAGAGACTAAAAAAACTTCCACTCCCACTAGCAATGAATAAATGTTCCCCTGACCACACAACCTTGCCACTGTGTGCTGTCATTATCTTTTATTGACCTTAGTCATTCTGATGGGTTAACATGAAATCCCAAAACAGTATTAATTTGCATTTTGTTAATGGTTAAGGATGTTCAACATCTTTTAAAGTATTTCTCACATCCTTGTGTTTTATCATTTGGGAACTCTTTGCTAGGTTTTATATCGCGTTTTAAAGTTAAGCTATATGTTCTCTTGATGTTCAGCTTTTAGTTCTTTATACATTTAGATGCTGAACCACTACCAGACAGATAGTTGGAAAAGAATTTTTTTTCCTATTCTGTATGTGCCACTTTGCACAAATAATGGTGACCTTTGTGGAACAGAAGCTTTTCAGCACCATGAGTTCACATATTAAATGTTGGCAATCGTGCCTGTGTTATTAGTGTCCTGTTGAGAAAATCCTTTTCTGTGCCAATATATCCAAGCCAATTCCAGATGTTCTCCTCTGTCACATTCAGAGTGCTCAGTCTTAGGTTGAGGTCCTTGATCCATTTGGAGCTGAGTGTTATGTAGGATGATAGATGTAGATCTATTTTCTTTTCTTTTTCTTTTTTTTTTTTTTTT
>NW_021606754.1:0-1455 GCF_004785775.1 Grammomys surdaster | reverse complement strand
TATATATATATATATATATATATATATATATATATATATATATATATATATATAGTCCTGATGCATTTTGTCTGAGCCAGTGACCTGACAGAACCTTGGGTGCTAGCTCCACATCCAGTCCTACAAGAACCAGAGGAAGCTTGACTCCCAGGTGCTCTGACATGCCCGGGTTCAAAGGATTTCAGGATCCCAGAGGCAGCTTGCCTCCCAGGAGCTCTGACACACCCAGGATCTCAGGATCACAGGATCCCAGAATCACAGGATCACAGAGATAGCTGGACTCTGAGGAGTTCTGAGACAATCAGGATCAAAGGAGGGACAGGCTCCAGTCAGAGACAGCAAAGGTAGATAGCACTAGAGATAACCAGATGGCAAGAGGCAAGCAGAAGAACATAAGCACGAGAAACCAAGGTTACTCGGCATCATCAGAAACCAGTTCTCCCACCATAGCAAGTCCTGAATACCCCATCACACCAGAAAAACAAGATTCAGTTTTAAAGTCACTTGTCATGATGAGGATAGAGGCCTTTAAGAAAGATACAAATAACTCCCTTAAAGAAATACAGGAGAACACGGGTAAACAGGTAGAAGCTCTTAAAGGGGAAACACAAAAATCCCTTAAAGAATTACAGAAAAATACAACCAAACAGGTAAAGGAATTGAACAAAACCATCCAGGATCTAAAAATGGAAGTAGAAACAATAAAGAAAACACAAAGAGAGACAACCCTGGAGATAGAAAACCTAAGAAAGAGATGAGGAGTCATAGACACAAGCATCATCAGCAGAATACAAGAGATAAAAGAGAGATATCATGTGGAGAAGATACCACAGAAAACATTGACACAACTGTCAAAGAAAATGCAAAAAGCTCCTTACCAAAACATCCAGGAAATCTAGGACACAATGAGGAGATGAAATCTAAGGATAATAGGCATAGAAGAGAGCGAAGATTCCCAACTTAAAGGGCCAATAAATATCTCCAACAAAATTATAGAAGAAAACTTCCCTAACCTAAAGAAGTAGATGCCCATAAACATTCAAAGAAGTCTACAGAACTCCAAATAGATTGGACTAGAATAGAAGAAATTCCTCCTGTCACATAATAATCAAAACACCAAATGCACAAAACAAAGAAAGCATATTAAAAGCATTAAAGGAAAAAGATCAAGAAACATATAAGGGCAGACCTATCAGAATTACACCTGATTTATTTCCAGAGACTCTAAAAGCCAGAAGATCCTGGTCTAATGTCATACAAATACTAAGAGAACACTAATGCCAGCCCAGGCTACTAGAACCAGCAAAACTCTCAATTATCATAGATGGAGAAACCAAGATATTCATTCCATGACAAAACCAAATTTACACAGTATCTTTCCACAAATTCAGCCCTACAAAGGATGATAGATGGAAAACTCCAACACAAGGAGGGAAAATACACCCTAGAGAAAGC
>NW_021606753.1:0-2669 GCF_004785775.1 Grammomys surdaster | reverse complement strand
GCTGGTGGTGGATATATATATATATATATATATATCCACCACCAGCATGGTAAGTAGATGGAAGTTATTAATACAAGAAAGCATGATGTCCAAACTTTGGGCATCATTGACTCCAGTTTTAAAATGAGTGCTTTATGCTTTTTATTAACAAAACACAGGGGGTTTTTGGACAAAGAGCTCTGATTAGCTTAATTTAACAGTTTCCTAGCCCAAAGCAAGCACATTCATATGCTTGTTAATTTGTGTGGCGAAATTGAAGTGAATAATTTGTGGTAGAATGGCAGAATATTAATTGTCTAAGTTGTCTTCCCAGGAGACCCCAGGCATTTCAAAGAGTGCTTAAGAGTTGCCTAGATTCTGATAGCCTAAATTTTGTATCTAATTTGTTCCACTACCCAGTTTATTTACCCAGCTTAAAAGAAAATGGCAAAATTTTCAATTAATTAATAAAGTTTATGCCCATTGTAGAGAACATGAAGTATGCCATCCCAAATTCTCATTTGTCTATGGGTTACTTGAAGGTAAGTATATAGTGAAAACACAACTTGGACCAGCTCTCCCCTTCCTCTTTCTGCTTGAAACAGAATGTTTAGAGGGTGAAAACTGTCTGAGTCAGGCCATACACATTGACTGACTATGTCTTTACTTTTCTGGCATTTCAAAATAAATTATGAAGTGAAAATTGGTTTTAAAAGTTGGATTTGTTTATGGCCTGGCCAAAAACTAGTGAGAGAACTTAATTTTTCCCACTGTACCTAGGGAACTTTATAGAAGTTTATAGAAAGTTTATAGAAGTCTCTAAGTTCTATAGAAATCCACTAGACAATACAAAATTATAAGTAGATTTCGATGTCAGGCAGCATAGCTGCTTCTGTACTGTGGAAAAGTTGACTAGGTCTAGGGTTGCTGACAGGTGATTTGGAAGGACTACTCCATCATGGAATGGAAATAGTAACAGGAAATCATCTGCATGGATAAACCTTCTTATCTAGCAACTGATAAATATTTCTCCTGTACACCACCTGTGTAGGGGAAGCAATGATGAAGAAGCCAGAATGTTAAATGGGGCAGCATGCCCATTTACCTCGGAAGGCATTTCTCACTAGAAAATTTGTGGCTATGGCAGTGAAAGAACAGAATGCAATGGCTAACCAAAATTAGTACAGATCAGTACTACAAGGATTTGTCATAGGCATCATAGGAAATATATGATTAATAATTACATATAAAGTGGCTCAATCTAATGACTTAGGACTGGAAACTGCTCACTAATCAGGATTGCCCACATGTAGAAATAGAAATCACATGAAGTAACTTGTGACATGTCAGAGGACTTCCCCAGAATGGATTCCTCCACAGCCCTTTGGCAGACACAGGTGGTTCGTCATTGCTATGCCTGCTGCTTTTTCATAATAGATAGGACTTTTCTATCTATTCTGGAATAATCTATAAATTCTTTGAACACTGTCTCAAGCCCGCCATGTTTCGCCATGGCTGTCTTTTCATGGTTATTGGTCCTAAACCTGAGATTTCAATGCTTACATCTTAACACATTTTTGGTTTTGACAAAGTCATTGTTCTTTTCTTAAAATACTGTATTAGCCCAAGATTTACAGACATTTAAGAATCATCCATCAACTTCACAGCTCTAGGTAGATTTGTGATGTATTTACTAAAAAGCTTCTCGTTTGTAAAACTGTATTTCTTCAGTAGCATCTCCAGAACCCCTGCCAATGCTGTGAAGATAAAGATAGAAAAGAACAATAGCAGCAACAACAAAACAAAGACAAGAAACAACAACAACCAGAAAAACCAAGTCATCATTTTTTTTTTTCGTGCTGGCGACACATAAAACCTTGCCAGAGGAACTAGAATTTAGTAAGTTTTTGGTTTGTTTGTTGGTTGGTTTCCAACACCATGTTTTATTGATTATTTGGGGAATTTCAACTATTGCATCCCAATCACGTTCATTTCCTAGTCCTCACTGCTCTGCAACCCCACTCTTGTGATTTTCCCCAAAGGTGATAAAAGAAAGGAAAAAATATATATACCAATTCCTATTTCTGTTGTTTATGTATTCACTAGAGTGTGGTTAATCTCCCCGTGGCCTGCCCATTATCAGCTATCTTGTTATGGTTTTTTAAACTTAGGGAATCTATATTTACACTTACATTGTTCATTCACTGTTAGCATCTTTCAAAAGGAAATGTACAATGATTTTTTCCCATATTTTCCATTTTTGAGCATGATATGTGGGACACAAGTATATTGAAATGTCTGCCACTGGGGATTCTAATTAGTATCATCTGAACCACAAACTCCACCTCTATGGGCATATGAGGAAACGCTATTTATCTTTTGAGCTAAATATTTTCTTTTCTGTAATCTCACTTCTTGTTGCCCTTCTTCCTGTTGACTCCAGTTTCTCTTGGATTTCCCATAATTATTCCCACTGCAAACGGAGCATCAGGCCCAGTTCTATTACATTATAAATGTGTCAATACACTTTCCGTTAATTATATGTTTTGAGTCATTTTGTACATTTGGAGTAAATTTCCAGAAAGTTAATGTCTCCAAATGGTGACTATGGTATGGAAGGTTGTGGAATCCTCAGAAGGTATACCCTCGCTTGAGGAAGTAAATAGATAGTGGCTAGTCCTGACGTTTTT
>NW_021606752.1:0-2213 GCF_004785775.1 Grammomys surdaster | reverse complement strand
ATATATATATATATATATATATATATATATATATATATATATATATATAATAAAATTTCTCAACTATGCAAAATATAAGGATGCAATATGAATTATATGAGGGGCTTTGTGGACCTAGAAAAACAGAAGCAACTACAGTATGAGCCAGCTTGTCAGAAAGATACAAAGACAGGCTGATTCCTGAGTTCAAGGTCATCCCAAGACAGAGCTAATCTGTGTCTAGGTTTGGTCTGAATGGTAATCTCAGGACAGGATTCCATCCAGCTAAATTTATTGTTTGTGATTACAAAAGCATTTGCCATGATATATATATATATATCAAATATATATATATATTTGCTGTCTTCTAATAATCAAAAGAACTAAGGTCATGGAGTGCTAATTAGTGGGATGGTAAAGAGGGAACCTGCAGTAAATAACTGAATTGATATGGAAATAAGACTGGGCTTTTGGTCTGCAAGAGATGACAGAGGAGTTGTCTTTTTTTTTTTTTTAAAGAATTTTTTTCTATCAAGAGCTGAACTGTCTGGAGATCTCTGGAGAGAAAACACAACTATTTTAGAATTTTTTTCTAGCAGCTACCCAGAAAGAACTGCTTGGAGAGTGAACACAGCTCTTTTAGAATTTTTTATAGAAAGTCCAAGAATTGTTTTAATACTTTTTATTTATTTTATGTATATGAATACACTGTTGCTGTCTTCAGACACACAGAAGAGGGCATCAGATTCCATTACAGATGGTTGTGAGCCACCATGTGGTTGCTGGGAATTTAACTCAGGACCTCTGGAAGAGTAGCCAGTGTTCTTAATAGCTGAGCCATCTCTGCAGCCCCTCCAAGAATTTTTTATAGCAGCTTTTCTGACTTTGGTTGGAAAACTCTTGAGCTATCCTGAGAGCTGTTAGAATTTTTCTAGCATGAGGGTACTCTAGCAGGGTTCTCTTGCAGAGGGCTGTCTCAGGAAGAGTACAGAGCCAAAAGCTATGTACACAGAGCTGTCTAGGGAGCCATCTCGAGCAGACTACAGGCTGTCAGCTCTTACCCATGCTTTGACTTCAAGTCCTTTTCATACTCCCAAACACCCCTTCCTCAGGACTCCCAACCAAGCCAAGGTTGGTTCTTGGCACTTAATTTAGCAGACTACTAGCTTCCCCTGACCCAAAAGCTAAGCACATCAACAGATAGCATCTGTGGCTGATAGCAGAGATTTCCCAGCTTTTCTTATACTATCTACCTATTGCCCCTACCAATGTATCTGAAAAGTTTTGAGTTATGGCTTTCTTTGTTTTGTTACTATAAAACATCAAAAAACTATTATCACACTGAAATATGGAATTTGGGGTAACTTAAATCTGTGTTCTGAGGCTATGCTCACTTAGATTTGACTCCAGAATTAACTTCTCTCTCTTGAGGTGACAGTGCTGTTTTTTTAATGTGGCCACCAGACTGATCACTGATCAGATTTGCAACCATCTCCCTGCCTCAGTGTGCTGAGCACACACATTACAGGTGCTCACACCATGTCCACACGGAAAGGTTTGATCAGTTCCAAACAGAGCTTCAGAATCACAGAACTATGGGCCTAGTGTTGGAGGAGGATGATAGAGTCCAGTAGGTACCAGCTGGGCGCTGCAGCATTTTGAGCCACAGAACAAGAAATTGGACAGGGGCTCACACATGTTGGTAGATAGAGAAACAGTTTATTAAGAAAGAGGGCACTTCTGAGGAAGGAAGAGGCCAGAACTGAGAGGAAAATTAGAATCTCAATTATACATGTCACTTTTATTCCCTCAGATGAAGGGATGATATGAGACCCATAACCAAGCTGTGTGAATTCATGGTTTGAGCTGAGCCCAGAGTGTTTCTCTGTTCTAACTATTCCTAGGCCTGAGTCTAGAAGCTTCTAACTTCTGTATGGTCTAATCTTCTGAAAACCAGATCTTGGAGGCTTCAGCTTCCAGCCTCTGTCTGCTAATGTAAGCATAGACTATTTCAGCCTCTGAGACTTACTGCTGAATAAACTTAACCTTTCTAGCTCTTTCTGAACTCTCTCTGGCTGGTTCAACTCAGGTGTTCTGGCCCAAAGTTCTCTCCAAGCTGACTGATTCAAAGCAGCTTCTCTTGGCTTCTCACTGAATTGCTCTGCTTGACCTCATACTAACTTTGACAATATATTCTAATTCTAATATTAGAATATATTCTAATTCTATTATTA
>NW_021606751.1:0-2621 GCF_004785775.1 Grammomys surdaster | reverse complement strand
CGAAAAGGCCAATATATATATAATTATATATATATTGGCCTTTTCGGGCATCATTGGGAGGGGAGGTCCTTAGTCCTTTGAAGGCTGGATGGAAGAATTCAAGAGCTGGGAGGTGAGAGAGAGTCGATTGATAGGGCCACACCTTCATAGAAATAGGAGGAGGGAGGATGCAATAAGGACTTTCTGAGGGAAAGAATGGAGAAAGGGGATGACATATGAAATACAGATATATAAAGTATCTAATAATAAAGAAAACAAAACAAATAAAAAAACTGAAAATGGAACTGGCTACCATAGTCGGGACTTTAAGACATTTTGGCAGTAATTTATTAGTACCCATATTACTGAGATTCTTTATAATTATCAAGGACAAAAGACAGTAGAAGAGGCCCATGGAATTTTAAAACAATAACTTCATAAAAAAAGGGGGGACGTATATCTTTGCACACCACAAATTTGTTTAAATTGTGTTCCTTTCTATTTTAATTTTTTTTTTTAAATTTGAATGCCAGGAAACTTTGTGCTGAATGTCTATGGCACTCTACAACTAGATATACTTATGCATAGGTGAAAGGGAAGGATCCACTTACTGGCATATGGCATGATCCTGATCTGGTATTCAATATGGGGAAGAGGGCATGTTTGCATTTTTTCTGCAGGATACAGAAGGAGCAAGGATGGCTGCGAGAACAATGGGTAAGACATGCTGATGCTGGTACAAAGAATGATGCTGACCTGTGAGCTTGATGAGTGCCCTGACAATGGTGACTGGGAAGCTGTGTTGGATATATATTTCCAACCCACCTTTCCTCATCTATACTCCTGATGGGACAAGCTGCCTTGCCTCAAGTTTTTAGATCTTGTGGAACAGAGAATCAAAAGGAGAAATTATATTGACTCTTGTATTTTTCTTAAATGTTACCAGTTATTTGGACTCAATCTTGGACTGCTCTAGAATTGAATCCAATATTGGAAATAACAGTCTTCATTTGGAACACTGGTACTGGACATTTTCAGCGGGATATTTTGGAGTTAGCTGCAGTTCTCTATGATGTTAGCGAGAGATAATGTTGGGAGCAAGATCTGGATTTCAAACAAGTGTTAGTACATGTGTTAAGGCTCTTTTAATTGTCAAGTTAAAATTACTTTTATTAAGCTGGGTAGTGGTGGCACACGCCTTTAATCCCAGCACTTGCGAGGCAGAGGCAGGCGGATTTCTGAGTTCAAGGCCAGCCTGGTCTACAGAGTGAATTCCAGGACAGCCAGAGCCACACAGAAAAATCCTGTCTAAAAAAAAAATTACTTTTATTTCTTCTAAAATATTTAATGTAAGTTGCACTGATGCTACACTTTCTAATTGTGTTACTGTGTTGAAACCCAGCATGTCTGTTATAGAGATAAATCAACCAGCTTTTGTTTTATTGCCGTTAGTATCACAGAAACTTAGTCTTCTGGAAAAAAAGGTTGCAAGTACTGGAAGAAGTGAGTCAGGCTTTAAACAGAATCAAGAAGGTAATGAGCTTGATTATTGCTGGTATAACAGCTTTAATTACATTAATTGCTAGCACCAGTGCTTCTGCAATTGCTTTGACACAAGAAGTTAAGACAGCTACTTTTGTTAATCGTTTAGCAAAACATGTTAGTAATGTGTTGAATATAGAAGAGGATTTAGATGGGCATTTGGAACAATGGATTGTTATTCTTTATCCTATTCAAATTACTCAAAGGCGTCAGAGAATTTAAGAGTAAGGAGCCATCTTAAGTGTCATGCCAAATACCATTGGATTCATGTTAGTTCTAAAATGTACAGTGGTATCATTAAAATTACAAAAAAGTTTAAAGATGCTTGCTGTGTTTTTGGCATAATTCTAACACTTCTCTGGATGTTTTAACTTTATATAGTGAGTTTATGAATTTCAACAATGCTGCTCTGCTGAGTATTGATGGTGTAGATACTGGTGATAAAATTACCCATGGCCTAAGATCAGTATTTTTATTTTAGTCAACCATCAAGGATGGCATATATAGCTTGATCATGCTTATTCCCTTTTTGTCCTGGGAAGACTTTTATTCCTGCCCATCATGTTAAAGTATTTTCTTTAACAACATCAATATGTTGGCAGCCAAAGTACATGGCTTGAAACTGAAAATGGACCCACAAACAGAGTTTTTAAATTAACAGGCTGGCAAGACAATGACTGGTAAGATTCTGCAAAGAGCCTTACCAAACTATGACAGAAATGCATTACTTTTGATAATGAATATTTCATGATGGGTTAGGAAGGCATTCTTGGCAGAATGACCCAAGACAGGCTCAGTTTTGTTTATAAAATAAAAGAGGGGGAGAAGCAGCAAACTTTTGAGGCTGCTTGACAAGAATCTCTCATGGGCCAACAATAAGGAAATGGGCTGCTTGGCAGGAATATGACATTGGCCAGGGACAAAAGAAGCGGGCTTCAGGCAGGAATCTGACATTAGGATAAAACAAAAAGTAACTTCAAGCAGGAATCTAAATATTAGGCTTGAACAAAGAAGCAATTTCAGGCAGGAAGCTAAATCTTAGGCTAGAAAAAGGAAGTAGGCTTCAGACATGAAAATGACTTTGGGCTAGGACAGGGAAG
>NW_021606750.1:0-2320 GCF_004785775.1 Grammomys surdaster | reverse complement strand
ATATATATATATATATATATATATATATATATATATATATATATATATAATTTTTAACTATAGGACCTTGAATACTCTCAGCCATTTCTAATTTAAATGTCTCAAAAACACCCTTTTATAGTTAATTCATAACCATTAGTTTGCTATCTGGCCCTTAACTCTTATTGCTCAATCATCTGAAAAGAATTTGTAACACAAGCATAGAAAAACTGGGTCAAAGGTTTGTATTCTTGAATGAGTTGTGTAGACACAATGCTGTCATAGAGTAACAACATTGGTTAGAAATTTTGTATCAATATAAGAAATTCCTCCCAATAAAACTTTAAATCTGCATGAAAATAAATTTTGTACCAAGGTAAAAAATTATAACTTCAATGCTGCCTCAATTACAAAGATTTCTACCAATTAAGGTTATGGCTACACAGTCAATTCCACCTATCTTCTCCCTGTTCAAAATTATGACTGTCTCAAATTTCCTCGAATGAAAACTTTTCTATAATTTGTAAAACAACCATTACCAGACCCCCTTACCCAGGGAATTGGCCTGACAACTCTCCATAACTTTTAATGGTTGAACAGGGGGGATGAAAATTTTTTTAATGGGGAAGGGTAGGAAAATTATAAAATTTGGTTAGATTTAGAAAGCTGACTTCAGCAATTGTTATCCAATCTCCATATGCTTAGAAGGCTCAGGCAAGGCACAGGGCTTGACTGATTTGATCCGTCTGAAAGGTTGAATGAGAACTCTGGAACCTAGAATCCATGACACAGGGAGTCCAAGCAAGTCGGTTCAGCATCTCTGAGGATGAATCTCAGCAAAGCTGTTCACTCTGCAATATACAAATCTCAAAACAGATTTAAGTGCCATCAAAATATTTCCATGGATTGAGCAGTGTGTACAGACTAGTTAAGGATGAAATTATGCTCCTTCTTAGAACATGTGAAAGACAGATGTATTTTTAAGAATTAATTTTAATAAAAACCAATTATAAGTCTTCATTCGTGCCATGTGAAGAATGGCACAAGAAAATTTTACCTGTCCTGTTTGATTCCCTTGAATTTTCTAGTTCTTCAGCAGGTCTCCGTCTTCATATTTGATTCATATAACTCTGGAAGGGTCCACAGCCTATTTTCCTTTTCTGTCAATACAAATGCAGAGCCTTTCTTTCAAAATAGCATGTCCTTGAGCCAGTAACCAAAAAACTTTTAGCTTGACCTCTCTCCTAGAGGAATAATAGTATAACTACAAAACTCACAATCATACACATTTTGATAATTAAAATAATTCAAAGCAATAAAGCTAACTAAACAAATACTGAATGAGCCTATTTCCAATTCTCAAAGCCTAAGTTCCTACCTCTAGGTCTAACTTCCTATTGTCTGAGATAGGCTAGGATCCTATACCCAGATTTCTATCTAATCCCTTTCTTAGACTTCTAATATGTGGTGCCAGAAATAATGAACACAGAATCCTGATGAATTCCACGTTCCAAAAGTTTTGCATAAACCTGCAAGATTTCTGTAAATCTTAAAGCATTTCTTCATTCAGCCTATCATGTATCTGCTGATGTAGTCAGGAGCCTTTCTCTCTGCCTTCCTCCAGTTCACAGCAGAAGATGCCTGCATGTAAAAGCTGAGGCTCCCCAGATTTCTTTTGTTTAAGGTTCTTGAGCTCTAGCTACCACATGGTGCCTCCTCTTTCTGTGAAACCAATTTTCACCTCTTTCTAGACCTATTTCCCTGTGTTTGATCAATCCTAGAATTCCTAATTTAATACTGGGTTCTCAGCTACCACGTGGACACCATCTGTTGCATGTAGTTTTAAAAGCATGATTCAGCCTCAGCCTTGGAGCTGTGACTGCTCAACTAGCCCACTTCTGGTACCCTTTTGTTTCTCCTAACTTCTCTACAAGATAGGACCTGCCAGTACTGACTTATATTCTCTTTCCTACCTGCCTTAACTCCTGGAGGGGTTGCTTTAACAGCTCATTCCCAAGAACCTACAATCCGTATATAAAGAACGTACAAACAGCTTTATTATGTAGAACTTGCTGGTTAGGCACAATTATTGGGCACAGAATCTTCTGCCTGGAAAGGCATGCCATCATCAATTATTATCTCTGTTTCTCCTCCTGCCATAAACTTAGTGGTTTGTATCAGCAAGTCCTCCCTCACCAACCTCCTTGGCCATCAACCTGTAGTGGAGGCTACAGGCCCTAGCTTTCCTGAGATCTTACATGATTACTATGTGCTAAATATTCCAAAGCATAGCAGAAAAGTTCTCTCTCTCTCTCTCTCTCTCTCTCTCTCTCTCTCTCTC
>NW_021606749.1:0-2846 GCF_004785775.1 Grammomys surdaster | reverse complement strand
AAAGCCCTTGTGTGATATATATATATATATATCACACAAGGGCTTTGTTGTACGTGTCAAACACATGTTCCTCTCCCCTCTCAGGTCCTGGAATTTCAAGCTACCACACCACAGCCAGCCCTAGGATAATCTAGTGCGGATGTGATCTTACTTATTACCTGAGTCAAAGATCTCTATTCTTATCTTATCTTTCCACTTGGTTCAAAGAAGACTCTTAACTATCTCTACATCTTTCTGTTTCTTAGAGAACTCACACTGGGAGAGTTCTGGTAAATGAAGAAACTCGACTAGGACCGGGAGGTCCACACAGGGAAGCATTCTCCAGGCATTAGATAAATATCTGTCAGGGAAGTGGTTCTCCAAGCTTGGTCCCTATGCCACCAGCACCAGTATCATTGGGAATTTGTTAGAAATATAAGTTCTTATGCCCATCTCAGAAAATAAGAAGACAATAGTTTTACATGTGTTTCTCTCTCTTGAGCTGCCGCACACCCATGTGCCTGTTTTTATTTGAAATTTAGTAATGGAAGAAACAATTACACTGAAGATAGAGGTCTTGGTTTCTCAGCTACTGGGTTGTCTCTTCCTTTGCTTTAGATTAGATCCTTCCAGGTTATTTCCAATGAAGGAAAGGAAACAAGAGTTGGAATTTCACAACATGAGACTCCTGGAACAAGGTGCTTTAAAGCAGCCTGGTGTGAGCATCCTACCCTATGTGTCCTATGTGTCTACACAGCGGATGTTGAGCAAGCTTTGTGTAGGCAAGCTTTAGATAACATAACCGCCTTCCTCTGACACCAGATCAGTGAGTGACTCATGCCCTGGTGACTCTTCGGTGTACAGATGTATCACTGGATCCTCCCTTAAAATGTCATTACTGAACAGGCATCAAAAGCACAGGAAGCATGTCTGTTTAGGTTTTATTTTCATATGATTTTGGGAAATCTCAGGTAAGTCAGCCATCATGGGAAATGCCCATCAAAAGTTAGCCTTCAGGAGGTCCCTGAGAAGGATGTTTATGGTTTACAGTTTGGGCCTCCAGAGACTTCCTTATGTTCATTCAGGAGCTGTGAGGCATCTGTGTCTGCCTTGAACCCTGGAGCACTGTTAAGGGTTTGTTTTTATACAACAAATAGGCAGGCCTAGCGAAAAGGGAAAAAGGTTCATCAGTCGGGGCAGGAAAGATGTTTAGGTGCCATCCTTGTTATCTACTCTGGCAGGGAGGAAAAGTAACTCTAAAGAGATACTTGCATCCCTCAATTTGGCTATCAGAATGTTCAGACGATGGTTCCTGAGAACTTAGAATTTCTCTAAGAACCTTGCACACTAGGAGAAAGAAAGCTAAAAGCCTGGTGCCAGAATGAGGGGGGAAGAGAATTCACACAGCTTTGGTCCCTTGTCAGGTCACCATGTGGGGCCTAGATGAGGGTGGTTAGCTATGAATTCCTCTTTAAACTTAGACCTTATCCAAGGACCGCTCACAGATAGAATTGGGGAGTCATTGGTCCTCTTTCTATCCCTTCTCCATGGAGCTAAGCTGAATAACTCTCTTTTTCATGGCCTTTCACTAGTACTTGCATGCTTGCTGGTCATAGTGAAAGCAATGTAGTTTTTTAGGGCCCCAAAGCCAAAGCTCTGACAATAACAGTTCTAGTAACATCTAGACCTTGGTCGTGAGACTTGAACAGATGGCATCTATCCCTCTCACTATACTGAAGACATTCAAGACAATTATAATGGCAGAGAGTAACTATAGGACTTCAAGACAGTCCCCACTCCCAAACTGTGAGGTCTTTGAAAAGACAAACTGTATTTTAATCTTAGGTACCCTGAACATTTCATGGGTGAATGGTGAGTGTGTGAACCTTAGAATTACACTTTGGCTTATGATTCCAATTACTAAGATGATGTGTTAAAATGGCCCAGATTTATGAGAGCAGGAACATGAGTTTCTATTTATGAACCTGATTGTATAGTTAATATCACCTATTTATAAAGCAGAATTATAGGACTCTTGAATCATTTACTAATATTTGATGCAACTCCTTCATTTCAGAATGATAGACTATTCCAGGCGAGATAAGCTAAGTGCCTGAGGTGCTGCACTTCTTGCAGTATTATAGGGCCCAGGCTAGTGGAACATGTATAGGATACATGTACACATAGATAGTATAAGTTTATACGTATAATGGATCTATGGATCTTCTTGTCGTTCTTACATCTGAACACAAATGTATGTATGTGCATGTGTGTGCATGAAGAGTGTAGTATATGCATGTCTAAGCATGAGGGTATGCTATCAAATGTGCTTCTTCGTGTGTGTATGGTGGTCAGAGGCCAGCACCCAATATCTTCATTATTGCTCTCCACTTTATCTTTAATTTTTTTATTATTAGTGTGTTTGAGGAGGCACACATGCCACTGTGTGCACATGGGGGTGGGGGGGAGTCAGAGAGCAGCCTTGGAAATTTGGTTCTTTTCTTCCACCTTTATGTGGACTCTGGGGAAGAACTTGGGTTTCCATGTTTGTACCGCGAGGGGTTTTATTTTTTTATCTCATGTACCCATTTTCTACCTATTGGTAGGGAGGGTCTCTCAGTGATAACGAGTTTAGTGTTTTGACTAGACTAGTGATGGATTTGTGAACTGTTTCCGGAGGTATTAGAAAAAAAAAAAACGGCAGCCATCTGGTTGCTGGCTCTAAGTTCCCGCACTAATAGCAGCACTGGCTGGCCAGTGGCACAGGTCTGGGACCCATGAAACCTTGGTGTGGCTGCTGCCTCCACTGGTCAGCTCCATGGACTCCATGGCTCTAGGCATGGCCCCTGGGCCAACTCTGCCCCCCC
>NW_021606748.1:0-4106 GCF_004785775.1 Grammomys surdaster | reverse complement strand
TGTATATGTATAGTATAATATATATATATTATACTATACATATACATATACATATACATATACATATATATATGTGAAACTTTCTTACATATATATATCAGGACTAGTTAAATGGTACTAAACAAAATATCTAATATCTATAATGTTATATAACTATTGTTTCAGGTATTTAAAATGAATCTTTCATACTAATTAGTTTTCAAGAATGAATCTCTTCTACTTAAGCTAAACTATTAATAAATCCTTGTGAAACTCCCTAACGATAAGTAGAGTTATAATGACCTCAATTCTAATCACCATTGCAAGAAGGCTGTGACGAGGAGTTCTAGACATGTGCTTAGCTTCTTCTATAATGCAAAGATTGAAATCCCTTCAAACCCTCTAAAATATACTCCCATTTCTGAAGCTTAGTGGAAAAATGAAGGCACACAGTAGGGCTATCAGGGCAGTAGGACATACCTGAATGAGCAGTGTAACCACTAAGTGTAAGATACTATGCTTTGTTCAAGGTACAGAACCTCCGTGGGGTTGAGAGCCAGTACACAAAAATAAGAATGTGAACAATAGAACCACACTCAGAGCAGGAATGGGGATGTTTACATGAGTCATCACTTGGGATCATGAGGTTTGTTAAGAGAGTTTCATGGGTAAGTTGATCTTGGAAAACTAAATAGGGAAACCTCCCAAGCACAGAAGGAATATGGTAGGATGGATTGACTATAAAGTCTCAGACAGCCAGTCAAGGTTACCTAGACTGAAACTTTTTCCACTCATAACCACTTTTTACTTGTAACTATTTCATGTATAACTGAGTATACAGTAGTATCAATCAAGCATTTCATTGTAGTAATCCACAAATTTATTTTAAATCAATTAATTTGTATATACATTATTTTTTAGCTTTTCTTAAAGACAGCAGCAATTTTGCACACTATCATGAGTGTGCTTGCTGATTTTCAAAGAAAATAAAATATTGGCTGAATATTTGATAATGCAGAATGCGAATATATTCAATATTTTTCAGGGTTGATCAACAGTTTGATTGTTTAGTCATCAATACTGATTTATGTATGTTATACCCAATTGCAGAAGTACATTAAGGCCATTTCAGAAATTGATCCTCAATCTTGCTTAATCTCAAGCCAAATGCATTTAATGATTTCTTATGACACTCAAGTCACTGACTCAAATGGCAATTTTCATAATCAAACATTCTACTACAGTATTCTCCAAAGATATTTGACAGTTACATTTGGAGGAATGATAGTAGAAAAATATTAAAAGCCTTTGTTCTCATAAGCCATTATTGTTTTATAAGATTATTAAAAGCATCACAATGCATATTATAATAGTTTCTGAGCTAAGGTGCTTCAGGCCTTGTCCAGTATGATCACCAGTGCACTGCAAATATTGCATGTTTAGCACCAAGGCTATAGTGGATTCCTTCCCTGTACTGTCAGAAACACCACAGGTTCTTTATGTTTCATCTTTTTAAATAAATTTGGCCACTGCAGGCTCAGAAACATTTCACACATGACAAATTATTCAAAACCTTCATACTCATGATATGATCTCATGTGGGGTCATGCCCCAATTCAAGAGACTGAGGCCTAAATCAGAGCTGTATAGGTACAAATCTCAACAGCTACAGGGAACAGCCAAGGTTCTATGAGTATAGAGTGACTGATGTGGTGATCACAAAGACCTGAGCAGTTGAGAGAAAGCAATGGAAGTCTACAGCAGAGATGACAGCCCCAGAATGGGAATAAATGTTCATGTCCACTGCTGGAGGCAATGAGTCTTCATCAAGTCTCTTCAGGTTTCCAATGTGTATATACAGGTGTACATATATTTGTGTGCATGTGTGTGTGTGCATTAAGGGCAAAGGTCAACGATGGGTGTCTTTTTCAGTCACCCTCTATCATAGTTTTGAGACAGGATCTTTCACCAAACATGAAGCTCACACCCATTTTCTTATCTGTCTGGGATCTGTCTGTCTCTGCCTCCCCAGCATGGAGATTACACTAGATTTACTTACTTTATTTATTTGTTTAAAAAACTCGAGTGCTGGGGATTGAATAAATATCATCATACTTATATGCAAGTACTTTGCAAGCTGAGCTATCTCTTCAACCATGTAACTCCTTTATTTTCTATTTATTTCTTTTTCACTCTATTTATTTATTTTTTTATTTTTAGGGGATTTCATACACAAGTGCTATATTTCTATCATTTCCACCCTTGCCTTTCCTCACTCTGACATCTCTCATGTTCCCCCTCTCAAACGTGTGACCTCTCCTTTACCATTGTTACATAGATACACTTAAACAAACAAACAATGCATTTCCTACTGATTTTACCTAGTATTATTTATATTAGTGTGCATGTATGGTTTGGGATTGGGTAATCTATCAAGTGGCTCATCTTAGAGAAACAATATGCACCTTCTATCACAAGTCATTGATTGTTTATTGTTCTTTATCTATGGGTGGGCCTTGTGAAATTTTCCTCATCTGTGTGGACAACTGGCTTTGTCATTATGCAAATCTTGTTTAGGTAGCCATATCGAGACTTTATGGTGCAGCTTCCCTCTCATATCTAAAAACAGCAGGCAACCTGGTTCTCTAGTTCCTGGAACCTTTCCACTCCCTCTTTTGAGCCTTGAATATAGTGGTTGCATTGTAGATGTATCAGTTTGTAGGAGGCATGTAGGTACTTGTACTCACAGATAAGCACCAGGGAAACCAAGAATGTTAAATACACAGGGTTCTCTCCTCAAAGGGAGAGATGCTTTCCTGTTAAACTATTTTCTGCTCAGAAGTTTGGGAGCAGAGATGATTAATAGCCTGGTGATCTCTGTAGTATCTAAATGGCCAGGCCACACCAGCTCCCTCAGATCCTTATCTTAAGGCTGTTTATCTCAGTCAGTCTATAGCACTGTTCTCCAGAGACCCTTACCATAAGCATAGCTTACCTTGAGCCTGCTTCCTTAGTTAATGTTTAGAACCCATCTTAATAGAAGATGTCACTTGTACTTTACAAGAGTTTCAGTCTGATTGTGTCTTAAGTATTCTTGGGCAAAAAGACTTGAGTTAATTATTACCCAGAAACCTTTTTCCCCAGAGGTTGTTGTGGTTATAGTTACCTAAAATAAACTATCTGGCATCAAACTCTCAAAGTTTGAACCAACAATGGCTACTGAGTCATGTTGAAATGAATTTCTTTCTTGCCTCCCTTGAATGACACTCTGATGACTGTGGTGTGTTCAGAGACCCCCATATCAATTGGGGATGAACACCACACAGTAAGTTGTTCTCTTCAGCTTGACCAGTTATGGATCTCTGTAATGATCTATATCTCCTCTATAGGGAAATTTATTTAATAGGGGTGAGAGCTAGTCTTACCTGTAGCTAAGTGTAAAGGGTGAACTTAGAATATATCTCTATCCAGTGTACAGTCTCATTACACCTAGAACATGAAAGGCAGGACCATGTCTTTCTTTTATTTATTTTTAATTGTTATTTTATTTATTTATTTTTCAAAAACAGGACCACACTCTATGCCTTGGTTGGCCTGGAACTTGTGTCCAATTTCCTGCCTTTGCCTTCTGAGTGCTGAGATTACAAGTATGCACCACTATGCCTAGCTCGTTAATTATGATATACATATGGATGATATTAAAAATTTCTATTTGTAATATGAGAAAAGTGCTGTGATGCTGGAGACAGTGTAGGATTCTGTGCAGCGGTGACTTCTCAGAGTACAATAGCCTTTCAGGGAAATAACTGAAGTAGTATTTAGGGAACATTCTGGAGGAGTAATTCGAGGTTTCAGAAGACGGTAGGAAGTTTTTGTCAGCAGCATAGGAGGTTTATTTGAGAAGGATTGTCTAAAAGGCCCAGTTCTGGTCTTGAATAGAGCTGATAACTGAACTGAGATATCTTAAGAATACTCAGTTTAAAGTTAGCCCTGCCTTCACATTAAGTGAATCATTCTGAAAGCGAGGCTACAAAAGGAAGAGAAACTACAAAAAAGAGCCATTTAATTTGTATATGAAGACGTAGATCTTTCCTAAAGAGAAACATGACTCTGTTGGCCACATTTTT
>NW_021606747.1:0-6117 GCF_004785775.1 Grammomys surdaster | reverse complement strand
TCTGAAAATAAAAGAGGCATATATATATGCCTCTTTTATTTTCAGACTTTACATTAATTTTACTCTATTTTCTTTGATGTTTTCTCAGTTTTATCTTTGAGTCTTCTGACTCCCATTAAACTTTTCTATTTCAAATCTTATTTTTTTCATCTCTATAATATCTGTTGAGATGAATTGAGGCTGAATTGTTCAATATTATTAATATTATTATTCAATATTATTGCCTTCTATTATAGCATGGAGGCAATGACTTCTCATATCATGTCCATGATGAAAATTAGAAGTTTCACTTAACCACTGAGTAGTTACAAACTCTTGATTGCTCATGGCAATTTTCCTGTTCTCAGTTTTCATATGTATAAAATAGGAGTTTCAATAACACATAGTTCATAAGATTTGTATGAAACACACACACACTGTTCTTGAAACAAGACCTGAGGTCCAATATGTGCCATCAAGGCAATTTCTTGTTATTAACTTTTATTCTTTTTTCTGCAACTGGGTTTTTCTGTCTCATGGTTTTGGTCTTTTTCTTTTGTACTTCTGACTTTCCAATATAGATTTTTGTTGTTGTTGTTGTTGCTCAAATTCAATCATTCTTCATAATTATAAATGAAGCTTCTTTCTCCTGATGATTTTTGTACACTTCCTTTGTTGTTATTATTTTGTGAATAGGTCTTTTCTCAAAAAGTCTCATCATGTCTTTGGAATTTCCCCAGGAGCATTTTGGTTGCAGACAAAGGTATTTTGTAACCTGCTTTACCTTAGGGTGAATCAAACAGATAGCACTTGACAGGCTGTACTTTCCCTAAATACTAGAACAAAGAAGTTTCAAACTTCTGTAATCCAATCGAAGCCCACAGTGGTCCACTCACTTATTCTCAGCGGTTGTTTTGTTTTCCAGCTGGTGTAGAGGCAAAGGCAATTAGTTAGCTATTTGCTTCAAATCCCTCTTGTTTGCTCCACTTTTCATTTCTCCTCCCAGCCTTACTTGCCAGTCTCAGTTTTATGTCTGCATTGGGAAAGCCTTCAATTCCACCGCTTTTTGTAGAATATGACCTTCATTTTGTTCAGCTCAATTTTATAATGTCATAGTCTCAGAATTTTCACTTTCTGTCTCTCCAAATTTTGTTTTAAATCTGCTCTGATGTAACCCCCGGCCCCCAGCCCCAGGCCACACTCCTGTCTCTCATTATCTTCTTTGTTAATGCTGTTAACTGTTGGCTTTTGGTAAAATCACTGGAACTTCCACTGCCTATCTGGAGATCAAAGTGAGTTTATTGTTCATTCTGCCTTCTTGGTGCAGAAGTACCATCACAAATAATATTGTTGGAATTACTGGGGAATCTCAGTTAATAATCCATCCTGTCTTTTTGATTCTAGAACAATTAACAGCAAAGATAACAGACTTCCAGTTCCAAAAGAATGTAATCACATAAAAACAGTGGTGATTGATCACATCCCTGGGGAAAGAAAGAAAGAAAGAAAGAAAAAGAACTAAGAAGTCCCACTGTATCTAATTGCTGCAATTAATTAAGCCACTCCTTCCTCCTGGGGAAGTAGAAGCGAGAAACAAAGAGAATAGCTTCTCTCACACAGTCACAACACTGGAGTCCCTAAGGCAAGAAAAGGAACCGAAGTGGCTCAGAAATTCCAAAAGCTATAATGGAAACAAGAAGATTTTCTCCTTCTTATGAATATAAAATATTTTGTCAGTTTCCAAGCTCTCTGATATACATGTATCTTAAGACAGAAACTTTTTATTTTCTAAATTTCTCATCCTAGCCTGAATCTCCTAAGAAACAATTCACTTTCTCCCTGTAAGTGTACAGTAGTAAATCACAAGTGTCTGTATTTCTTCTTTCCAGAAAAAGCACAAAGCTGAAAAGACTCCCTTGGGAGATGTCAGTGTTGTGAGTCTTCCTGACCCTGCTGATGGCTAGGATCCGGTGAAAGTGCATTTTATGTGTAGATTGCTCCTGATATATCATCTCATTAAACAGCTGCTGAGGACATCCAACCATTTTCAAGAAGAATCTCAGGTTTTCTTCTCCTGAGTTTGAGATTAGTTCCTGAATTACAATTTCTGGCAGGAACAGGAAGATATTAAGTTGCTGGCACAGAGAAATGCTTTTCCTCACCCTGTGATTCTATTAAAGTATCTCACTAAAGGATGTTGACTCTTTACTGAAGGATTCTTGTAACAAGTTTTTCTGTGAAAAACTTGGTTGAATAAAATAGAACCACTGGCTGAAATTGCTTCTTACTACTTTGTCCTTCATACATAAAATGCTAGAATGAATGTAGGCATACCATATGTTATTCATCAAAAACAAATGATTATTTGTGACCAGATGACCTGAATAGTTTAGGGACCCTTTCTTCTATTATGTTAGCATTTATAGAGGATCTCTGGAGTGTTATGCAGTATGTACAGAATTGGTTAATGTCTTTTTTTTTGAAGCGCTCAGTACAGTGATTAGTTATAAGAAATGAACTATTCACTCTGTGCATTGTATATGATGACATGCTTTAAACAAATATATGAATAAATATATCAGACAATAGTAGTTCCTCTACTTGGTGTAAAGGTTAGAGGCAGTAAGGGAAATTCACTGTACTAAATTTCCAAATCCAAAGACAGAGTTTTCAGAGAGATAAGAAAGGTGACAGGAAACAGAATATAGCTGCCTCTCTTTGTCTGCATTCTTGGATTCAACCATTGGTTTGAAAATATATTAAAAAGTAAGAAGCTATATTGAGCACACTTAGGTGTTTCCCCATCATTTCCTGAACAGTCTGTTGTGATGACTGTTGTTATTCTTGTAGTGGACCAAAGAGAGTTCTCTAGAGGTATAGAATTAATGGGATATTAAGGAAGGTGTTAGATTAGCTAAGGTGATGGAGTTTATTTAATGAAAGGTATTCTGCATGATGGAGAGAGGACCAGACAATCTACTAGCTGCTCATCCCAAGAATCATGGAGCTTCAAAACAAGAGGGAGGAACAATGTAGCCCAAATCTGTAGTTGGAGGCACTGAAGACACATGGGCACACACTAGAGTGAGTCCTTTGTTGATAGGTTGAAGAGCAGGGGTCTGATGTCCACACAGGATAGCAGAACCCATAGGTATCCTTTCTTAGGAGGAAAAGAGTGTGCACATAACGCTAGGCTTCCTCTTCCATTTTCATTCCTTGTAGGCTGCTATCCTGTTTGACAGGGTCACCTGTGTCCAAGACAGGTTTTGTTTTATGTCTTAAATGTGTTTGGAACTGCCTCATAGATATATTTAGAAGAACACTTAACTCTGCTTAGAAACCAAGATTTACTATAATAATTATCTTCCATAAGTAATTTATATCTGATTTAATGTGTTTGACACACACAGGTTACATACAAATACTGTGCTATTGTTAGTAAGTGTTAAATTGAGTGTCTTCAGGTTTGGGAATCTATAAATGGTTCTGGGCCAACATCCTTGCTTAGATACTGAATAATGACTATAATGAGGAAAGTGGGATGAAGGAAGAAAACATGCTCAGAACATGAAACCTTTTGAGAGAGAGATCATGTTGGTGACAGATGTTTGATGATCACAGATGAAGTCAGAGAACAGACGAACTGTATAGAATTGCAGACAAAATGGGGAGTTTGAACTTCATATTTAGACACATGGTTTATGATCCGCAGAAGCTCACTATACTTTGGTGATTTGTCCCAGGGGTGAGCTTGTGTGGGTAGCTGCTGTAGAACTTTTATACCTGCAGTTTGAGTAGAACTCAGGTCCAATAATGCAAGGGAACTTCCGTTGCCATTTAAGCAATGTGCTATCCTTGTCCTACATGAACCCGCTCCCTAAACTGCATCAGTTGCTTGCTCTGTCTGCAGCCTCTCTACCACTTCATGAGCTTGAATCTCAGTTTTTTTCCCTCTATAAAGTGAGAGTTGTAATAGTCTTTAGAACAATAATAATTAAATAAAATAGTACATCTAGAGAAATTAGTTTGGGTTTTAAAGTAGAATATTTACTTTGTAAAGGCATTTATTCTAATAGTAGAGATCAAATTGGTAGAAGAAATAAGGAAAAGACTCCAATGAGACAGGATGATTTCAACAATTGGAAAATGACTGATTGTATGAACAATTAGGAATGAATCTAGGAGGAGCTGAGTATGTAGGCAGTCATAATAATGTCAGTATTATTCATAACGTGTTATATTATGTCAATAACCCTTTAATTGAATGCCCACAATGGTGTCAGTGTTTACAATGTTTCTCCTGGTGCAGCTGTGTTAGACAAAAATTGAGACAACGAATAGTCATTTGAATGTCTTTAAATCTGAAGTTTATAGGAAAGACAGAACTAAATAAGATTTTGGCAGCCACTAGCTTACAGTCAATGGTTTGTGCCAAGGAATATAAATTATTTTTTTAAAAAATGAGAAGAACGCAATGTATGCTTAAGAATTGCTTTTGTGCTTTGTTCTATGAATATCCATGGATTGGAAGCTTGGACCCCACTATGTACAATAATACTGTCTTTAATGACTTAGTGGTAGAGGTGCCCTATAAGTATATATAAATCTATGATGGTTTGAATGAGAATGGCTCCCTATTCATGTATGAATGCTTAGACATCAGGGAGTGGAACAGTTTCTGGAGGATTAGATGGATTAGGAGACGTTGCTTTGTTACAGTAAGTGTAACTTCATTAGTGGAGGTCTATTGCTGGGGGGTAGGCTTTGAGGTTTCAAAAGTCCTATACCAGGTTTTTTCTATCTATTTATCTATCTTTTTATCTATCTATCACCCATCCTTGTATTTATCTATCTCTATATCTGTATTTCTTTCTCAGAATGTAAAGCACTCAGCTTCTCCTCCAACATCACACCTCTCTTCTTCCCAAAATGATGATACTGGACTGTCACTGAAATTGTAAGCAAGCATCCATCTAATTGAATGCTTCCTTTTATAAGACCTTGCCTTGGTCATGAAGTCTCTTCATAGTAATAGGACAATAACTAAGACAGAAATTGGTACCTGAGAGTGATGAATGCTGTGACAGGTCTGACCCTGCTGCTGTGTTGAGTGATACTGAAGACATTGGGACTTTGGACTAGAAAAGCAATTGACTGTTTTAAATGGGGCTTACTGGGCCATCCTAGTAGGAATGTGGACAGTGATGCTGAGGGTGATTTGGTTTGTTGGAGCCATGTTCAAGAGCTATCATAGGGGAAGAATACTATTGTTCTGCATAATTGGCCATTCTTGAATTTGGCTCCTTTTTTTCTCTCATCCTAAAAATCAGCTTGAGGTTAAATTTGAAGAGTTTTGGACTAATGATATTGGCAAAGGAGATTTCAAGACAGCCTAATATTGACTGTGTCCTGTACTTGTGATCACTCTTGTACAGATCTAGTATGAAAAAGAAATGTAAACTGTAAGGTTTGAGGAGAAAACAAAAACCAAAAAGTACTAGAAAATTTAGTATTGGAGCCAAGTTCTGAGTTTAAGAAGATAAAAACTTTAAAGAAAGGCCTGATTCAAAAATGCAACAAAGGAAGTGGTGCCATCAGGGCAAGACACATGTAGAAAAATTTCCAACTTGTGAAAAGGAGATAAAGGAAAGCTTAAGAAATAGGAAGTACATGCTGACAGGAGCCTGATATAGCTGTCTCCTTAGAGGTCTGCCAGAGCCTGACATATAGAAGCAGATGCTTACAGCTAACCATTGAACTGATCATGGGGTTTCCAATGGAGGAGTGAGAGAGAAGACTGAAGGAGCTGAAAAGGTTTGCAGCCCTATGGAGAGAGCAACAATACCAACCAACCAAATCTCCCAGGGTCCAAACCACAATCCTAGGAGCACATAGGGAGGGACCCGTGGCTCCAGCTGTATATGTAAGAGAAGATGGCCTTGTTAGGCATAGGTGGGAGAGGAGGTCCTTGGTCCAGTGAAGGCTGGATGCACCAGTGTGGGGGAACTTGAGGGTGGGTGGAGGCACATCATCATAGAAGCAGGAGGAAGGGGGCTGGGATAGGGGGTTCCTGGGTCTGGGGTAAATGGGGAAAGGGGATCACATCTGAAGTGTAAATAAAATATCCAAAAAAAAAAA
>NW_021606746.1:0-2918 GCF_004785775.1 Grammomys surdaster | reverse complement strand
TGCTAATTAATATTGTAATATATATATATTACAATATTAATTAGCAAATCTATATCATGTCTTTTTAAATGTAAAAGTCAGCATAACCATTTACTAAATGGTAAGTTGTTGTGTTGTGAAAATGGCATTTGAAAAGCTTAATTCCCTGAACAGACAATGTAACATTGACAGATAGTTGCTTCCAAATGATTTTTATTTTCCTCTTAGAAGTGCCCCTATCAACTAATATAATGCATGGTATATAGACAATACACAGAAAATATTTTCTGAACTGAAATATCAAGGTCACTTTGCAGTGACCTGCTCAGAATAAGACCTTTTCTTGTCCTTTTCTTTCTAATCCCTAGAAATCATGAATAGATCCTGAATGTATTTGGCAATCAATTCACATCATTTCATGCTAGCTTATGTCACCCCTCTCTGTTGGCATTCTGCATATTTTCTTTTATTCTTAACTAGTAAACCATATAATTTATGAGTTCGTTAACAAAGTTTGTCTTACTCTTGTTAGATGAGATGTAATTATTTTTTACATTTTATTTTAATGCTCTCTTCTGCAGACACATTTAAAAGGCAAGTCCATGTTGAAGCTAGAGTGAGGCCCCAGCAGACAAGAGCATCTGTTGCTCTTGAAGAGGACAGGGTTTAGTCCCCAGCATCCACAAGCAATCTCACAACTACCATTAATTCCATTTCTAGGCAGTCTGACATCTGGCCTCTGCAAGCACTACATATTGCACATCCATACACACAGACAGATACTCATACATATAACCTATTTCTAAATATTAAGTAAATGTTTTTTTTATAATTTCAAAGTTAACAATGTTATCATTCTTTTTGGAATTTATAAATATTTAACACCACCAAACCATGTTTATAAACTTAAGGCCTTCTTTTAAAAATTTCCTCTATTTTCATAGAGAGACATTTGTCTCTGCTCTCTCTTCATGTCCACACCTCTATAGAGAAACTTAGATATACCACTGTCTCAGTGGGAAATGTCCCACCCAGGTTAGCCACCAATCAGTATTCAGGGCCTATTGCACCTACATCTCCCCACTGATATTCCAAGCTGCATTACTTCCCACCCTTCATCTGGTCTACCAAATATGGACAAGATAATTCTGCTCCTCCTAAAACAGAAACGTTCCTATCTGTAGTCCTTTGTTCTTCAGTCTCTTCTAGGAAGGCTGTATCTCAGATAAATGGAGACTCACTTTTTCATCTTTACATTTCAAATCTCACATTTTTACCAATGGATATCTCTTGACTTTGCAAGAGATAAATAATATCTTGTCCTCTTTGGTTGTATCATCTTTCTGCCAAGTAGTACAGATGGAGTGCCTATTATATATTTTGTTCCTTTGTGTTGTTTGTTTCTCCCAACTATTTAAATTCTTGAAGGAGTCACGACCTCCTGGATTTTGAGCTCCATTTCCTGCTGGCCCCTGACCCTTTTAACTTCTGTTTGGCACTTAGTAATTACTAATAAACTATTGCACAAATAAACACATATATTTTCCTTTACTCCAACACTCTTCAATGAATTGTGTTTCCCTAGTATGTACATAGTCTTTATCATAGCTATAATTCCCAAATAAAGTATAATACTAGACTTTTAATTTCATTGAATTCACTTTACATTTATTGCCTCTTTACTAAGGTAATTTTGGCAAAATGTATACTTTTTAAAAGCCAATAGACATCAAAAGAGATCTTTAATTTTCTTTACATTTGTACATACATGTTGTATGTATTTGCATATGTGTAAATGCACAGTACATACGTAGGGCAGTTTACAGGTACCACATGTGGGCTCTGCAATTGAACGTTGCCTTTATCTATCGAATCACCTTACAGTCTCTTGAGACCTCGTTTTGTTTTCGGAATTTTGTTAGTTCATTTTTTTCAGTACAGAGTTTTACTGTATAGCACTTGGCTGTCCTGGAACTTATTCTGTAAATCATGCTGGCCTTGAGCTTAGAGATTTGCCTGCCTCTTCCTCCTGATTGCTGGGATGAAAGGTTACATCACCATGGCTCTTAAGACTTCTTTTAAGAGTGTGTTTCTAAGTAAGTTATCACTAGGAATCCATTAGCCTTATTTCCCTGAAGCAAATGTGTCCTTAGATGACCACTAACATTCCTCCTCCTGACCTACTTTTGTTTGCCTTCATTCCTGCTTATAATGGCCTGCCACGTCACTCTGACTTCTCTGACCACTAAGTGGTGACTTTCTGTTACTTATTCCCATAAATATATTGAATATAAGTGTTTCTTCATGATGTACATGCAGAACATGTTGTCTATATTAAAGAAAAGACCTTTGGCCATCTAGGACTAAAGATTACTGGGGTCCTTGCTTCTTTGCTCATTCATTGTCTCGGCTTTGGAAGTTGTTCCCCAGCACATAATTAGAAGGAATGTCTTACTAGTTCCATTCTTTCAGATTTTCTGTTGCCTCTGTCAAAGCACTGGTAACAGGTTCCCCTGAGGCTCAAAGGAATTGGAGTGTCTCTATCAAGTATTCATCTAAAGCATGTTCCCTCGCTGAGCATCCACAAGTGGGCCAGGAAACATCCCAGATGGCTCATCTCTCTATCTAGGATGAATTTCCTGCCCACCTGGAGTTCTTGTGGAGAGATTGGTACTGGAGAGAGGGGGTGGTTCTGTTTTGTTCCACACTCCAAATTTCACTGCCTCTTAAAACGCTGGAGTTGGCCTCATTCTGGAAAATCACAGAAATGCTAAACGATTCTTTAGAAATCAAGATATTTCAAATTGCATTTAGAACTATATCCCAAAGAGAAAGGCATCAGTTTACATATTAAAACTTTGATAACTTCTGTGACAACCAAGTTAATTACATGTTGCTTATTTGTGTGTGTGTGTGTGTGTGTGTGTGTGTGTGTGTGT
>NW_021606745.1:0-2555 GCF_004785775.1 Grammomys surdaster | reverse complement strand
TATATATATATATATATATATATATATATATATATATATATATATATATATACTGTGTATATATATGTGTGTGTGTGTGTGTGTATTTCACAGTAGTTTTTTTGTATCCTCCTTTTCAAAGGAAAAAACTGAAAAACTGAGACACCAGGAAGAACTAGAACAGGATACAAGGTCCAGGAATTGTACTGCTCTGGCGCTTGACTACATACAGTGTTTTTAAACTACTCTTTGGAAGGCCAAGAAATTATAGTATACATGACTTCAAAATGAACATGCTGATCAGAATTCCTTAAGAGACCTCTACCACAACGAGAAAAAAATACTTCCTCTCTTAAATGAAAGATTGTTTGCATCTTATGCCTGGCCACTTTCCCAGTCTTGCTTTCCTTCATTTTAAGAATTTGATAATTTCTTCTTCGAATGTCAATGCAGGAAGTGCCCCTGACTGCACTGTGAAGATACATTTAGAATTACATTCCTTTTTGTTTCCACTCTATTTTGTATAAGTGTATTTACATGTATAATTTATTATGACATAAATGTACTTTCCATATATATGCCGGTTTTTTTTATATTCGATTATGCTTCATATTCATTCCTTATGTATAAGACAGTTTGCAAGTATTTTTAAAATACACAATTGAATTAGTTACATTTTTTATTATTTTTATCAGTGATAATACAAAACCCAACTCAAACTGTATCAAAAATAAAACACAAATGTGTATGGTGAAAGAAGACCTTTGTTTACACTCAGAAATGGATGGTAGCCATTTCTTTCCAGCCCATTGCTTCCTTGGACATGCAGGCTTTAACATTAGACTAACTTCCCTAAGTGATCACAGTATGACAGGTTATGATTTACAGAGCTATAAAAAAAAAAGTTGACTCTGTATGCAGGAAAAAAAATGTCATTTTCTCCTAACTAAGCTAACAGTATTCCTCACTTTATTCTGATAAGATTGTCCTAGGTATGCATAACCAAGAAAGTATTTTACACATATCAACTTAAGCCTAATTGAAGTGCCCGGCCCTAACTTGAATATGTATGCAGGAGATGAGGATTAGCTAATACTTTAATTCTCAACCCAGGATTGTCAGCAAATCCATTCTACCTCAATCATGTATTTAATACACAAGAATGGCATAGGGTAGATTCTCAGAGTAAATCAAAGTCTATTGTATGTAAGAATGATTGGATGATTTTTACTTCTGCGTCATTTTCTCAGTCTACCCAAGACTCAATAATTTATATTGAACACGACTTTATTTTTAAAGTTCTAGTAGTTAGCATGTCAATGATTAAGAATGGGGACCTGGCAAAAACCTTCCAACTTATATCATGCCATGGTAGAAGGAGGAAGGGTCACGAAGGACAGACATAAACAAAGTCAATAAACAGCAATGGGGGAGTTCTTAATAGTATCACAGTGAAAATTCAATTTTAACCTTTGTAACACTCAAAGCATTCAATAGTGTAGTAGCATGCCACTCTGCCCAAATTTTAAAATTGTTATAGCGATAACTACCAGGCAATATGGTGTTGCAGTCTGTTGTCTTATTGTAATTCTCCCATTCCTGTGCAGCTCAGTAAAATACAGAAAGTCCCTAGAGCCCTCACTTCACTGACAATCTCACAATGCCCTTAAAAACTGGGCCAAGGATCCCTCTCCAAATCAGAAGATACAATTTTCCCAAGGGGTGTCTGGGACAGACAGGAAATTGCTATTAACCAAATGACTCACATGCTGAATCACAAAACAAGAACCATTTGGGGAAAGGTCGCCCCTCTTGGCTGCAACTGCAGAATGTGTTTCCAGTTAAGTAGACACCCTGAGGCCCCAGTGAGAAGAAGCCAAGACTGACCAACATCATCTTAGCATCATCTCTGATGCTTGAATCTGAATGGCTCACAGCTCAAACACTCCTACACCATTTGAAGTTTTACATCTTTGAAATTCCCAAGGAAATGTCCTCTGGATAATACCAGACAGAAATTAGGAAACTTCCTAGGTGCCAGGAACCCAAATGTATGTTTCAAGGAAAAGTTAATGATTCTCCACAAAGATTTCAATTCCCAGAGAGGTTTCACAGACAGTTATTTCATTTCTTTACTTCCGAATGATTAACACATTATTTTCTTACTGCCCTATAGATGAGTATTTATTTGCATTATTATTTAAATATGCTGATGTCTAGAGTGACAAATCAAAAGGTAGTTGGATAAAAGATAAAACTTGGAAGATTAACTGAAAGGATGAGTGTTATTTTTTCATCCAGATATGCTGCCCTAAGATACAGTAAGTATTCGACCTCGTTCCATTTGAACATATTCACTAATAATCCTCATATTTTATCTCTGCCATCCATTCATTTATATTATCATTTACAGAATATGTATATATTGAATGTCTACTATGTGACACATTCAAAGATATATGATGAGTCAACTGACTTGGCTTCTGACCTCAAAGAATCATGTGTCAAGTCTTTGTCCTTCCCCCACAAGTACTGTGAGAAAGCACTTCCCTCCTTCATTAAGTATGAGAAGGGGG
>NW_021606744.1:0-4743 GCF_004785775.1 Grammomys surdaster | reverse complement strand
ATATATTGGTTATTCTAATATATATATATTAGAATAACCAATATATATTAATTATAAATTTACATATGAATGTATGTGTATAAAATTTTTTTGAGACTAGGTTTCTCTGTTCTAGAACTTGCTCTGTTGAACAGGCTGACCTCAAACCTCAGGGATCTATCTGCCTGCCTCTGCCTCCCAAGAGCTGGTATTAAAGGTGTGCACCACAGTGCCTAGCTAGAATTATTTTTTATATGTCTGCCTTTGTGAACTCTTTGTAAGTGATATGTGTACTGATACAGGACTGTGTCGCCTGGTACCAGCTCTCTCTTAGACCTCTATGCTGCTGTTTTTGGAGATGTTGATATAGACCTTCAAAGGATTCTGCATAGACTTATAACCAAGTGATTTGTTGGCTTTTGTGGTCACAGGCAACACTTTGAATGTCTTTTGTGTGCCTCCCCATCCCGTTTTTTGTTTTATTTCTGAATGAGTTTCTGGAAGTGAGGTTCTGGGTTGCAGGTGTAGGTGGTTTTACTCATTAGCCACTGTAGATACTAGCTGAACAGCCTTGTGTCTAGCTGCAATGAGAAATCTATCTTTGCTAGTCATTGTCCTGCTGTCTGTTCACAGTCCACCAGCATGCTACCATGTGACATCCTCAGGATATAGCAGTGAACTAATCTGATTGGTCCTTCCCTATTTGTTCCTGACTCTGTAAA
Source organism: Grammomys surdaster (assembly GCF_004785775.1). Lineage (NCBI taxonomy): Eukaryota > Metazoa > Chordata > Mammalia > Rodentia > Muridae > Grammomys > Grammomys surdaster. The sequence continues at coordinate 4,042 of NW_021606744.1, read as the reverse complement.
GTATTGTTAGATGTACAGGTCATTTCTTTCTTAATTCTACGTTCATGTTATTGTCCCTTCTGTAGGGTTATAAGTCATGATCTTTTGTGGAGCTCTTGTAGCATTTGGGGCTGGGTAAGTAGTCCTGCACATATCAGGATGTTGAGCAGCATGCTTACCCAGTCGTAACAGTCAAAGATGTTTTAGATAATTCTGAATGTACTGAATTACAATTAAACGAACAACAACAAAAACAGAATTATGTGTGGTGGCATGACTTCAAGGCCACCACATGTAGCCAGATGTATATAGTGAATTCCAGGTCAGCTTGGGCTATATACTGAGAGGCTATCTCAAAACAACAGCAAAATCAGAACCATTAGGCATGGTGTTACTAGCTTTTAATCTCAGCATTAAGGAATCAAAGTCTTTTAGATTTCTGTGAGTTCAAGGTCAGCCTGGTTAATAAGAGTTTCAAGGCTACATAGTGAGATTCTGTTTCAGAAAGCCAAAAAGTGAGGGGGGAAGGAGTGGCTATGAGTTGCATTTTGGGAGCTAGAGGGATGGCTCAGTGTTAGGAGCATTTGCTGATTTTATAGAGGACCTAAGTTCAGAGTTTAGTTTCCAGCATCCACATGATGGTGTACAGTCATCTGCAATTCCAGTTCTAGGGGATCCAGTGCTCTATTCTGACCTCTTAGGTCACCAAACCCACCGGGGTACATAAACATACACGCAGGCAAAACACCCATACACATAAAGTAAATAAATCTAAAGAAAAACATTTTTAAAGATTTATTTGTTTTATGTATATGAGTACTCTATCTGTATGTATGGCTGCATACAGGAAGAGGGCATTAGATCCCGTTATAGATGGTTGTGAGCCACCATGTGGGACTTGAACTCCAGACCTCTGGAAAAGGAGTCAATGCTCTTAGTCAAATCATCTCTCCAGCCTCCCCACCCCCCATCTTTTTAAAAAATTTTTTTTTAAGGATTCCACTGTTGTTAAGTTTAAAAGAACTCAAGTCAGTTGGGCTTTGTGGTGCATGCCTTTAATCCCAACAGTTAGGAGGCAGAGGTGGGTGGATCTCTGAGTTAGAGGCCAGCCTGATTTACATAATGAATTCCAGTACAGCCAGAACCACATGGTGAGATCTGTCTCAAAAAAACACAACCACAACAAAATAAAACCAAGTTTTATTCCAAATTAACTTGTGTATGTAACTTCTTATGACAAACTTAAAATTGTGGTTTTAGGGGACGATGGTAGGTCTCTGATTAAACAGAAATGTCTATATGTTTTGAGGTGCTTTTCTCTTGATGCAGATGTAGCTTTCAGGGTCTAACTAGGTTGGCCTGTAGCTCTTTTGCATTTTCCCTGGTTTATCAAAATCTGCAACCTGCTGGGTTCCATGAAATTCACTACAGCTATTGTGACTGTTTGTCCCTGCAGGACCCCTCTTGTGTACTTAACTCTTCGTTGCTAGGGAGTTGGTCAGGTGACTGTTCTAAATTTCAGTCAGTCAGCATTTTGAGTTTAGAGTTACAACATTGAACAGCTAGAGTTTCCCACATTTAACTTTGTAATACCAGTTCTCTTCTGATTGAATTTATGTAACTTTTAAAAATGGTTTTAACATTTGGTTAAGATTTTTAAGATGTAGGTTAGGTGTGGTGGCATAAGACTAATCTCAACACTCTGGAGGTAAAAGCAGGCAGATCTCTTGAGTTCAAGGGCAGCCTGACTTAGAAAGACCAAGTATCAAAAAATAAAAATGATAAATAAATAAAAACAGATTGGGAATTATCTCATTTTTTTCAAGTGCCTGCTCTGTAAACATGAGAACCTAAGTTCAGATTTCCAGCATCCACGTAAAAGTCAGGGGTATGTGTGCACGCGTGTGTGTATGTTTATGTTTATGTGTGTCCCTAGCACTAGGGGCAGGTACCTTGGTTGAGAAGACATGTGGATCCCTGCAGCTCATTGGGCAGCCATTCTAGAGGAATTGAACTTGAGTTTCAATGAGAGACCGTCTTCTCCTAAAAAAGGTGGAGAGGAACTGGGGAGGGCAGTGTGGTGGCTTTCACATGCACAAATGTGCACATACCCATAAAAACCTACATGTGCAGCCAGGCAGTGGTGGTGCACGCCTTTAATCCCAGCACTTGGGAGGCAGAGACAGGCGGATTTCTGAGTTCGAGGCCAGCCTGGTCTACAGAGTGAGTTCCAGGATAGCCAGAACTACACAGAGAAACCCTGTCTTGAAAAACAAAAAACAAAAAAAAAAAAAAAAAAAAAAACCCTACATGTGCACTAAAAAGCAAATGCTTAAAGCATGTTCTTAATACTTAAAGTTCACTTTTTGTTGTTTTTATTGTTTTAATGTCTTTAAACTTTATTTTGTGTGTATGGTGATATGGAAGCATGTACAGTGAATGTGAGAACACTGTACATTTGAGAGCCACTGGACAATTTACATTGTTAATTCCAGGAATTGAATATAAGTCATTAAGCTTACATAGCAAGTAAATTTACCCACTGAGCCATTTTGCCCACCTAAAATAGAGTTGGTGAGATGGTTCAGCTGATAAAGGCACTTGCTACCAGATTTGATGACCTGAGATCTTTCTCTAGAACCCACATGATAGAACTAGAGACACATAAATAAATAAATTAATAAAATATTAAAAGAAAAATAGGCTGTTCATTTTTGTTTTATGTCCTTTGGATGAGAACTGTATGTTTTAATCCAACTGTGATTTTTTTCTTCTTTATGTTTTCCAGCAAGCGTGGTTTCAGTGTCCGCTCCTTTGGAACAGGAACTCATGTGAAGCTCCCAGGACCAGCACCTGACAAGCCCAATGTTTATGACTTCAAAACCACATATGACCAGATGTACAATGATCTCCTCAGGAAAGACAAAGAACTGTATCCCATGGCTGACCCTTAGAGAACCAGAGTGGTCATCTGGTGGGTGTGATTTGTGACTGGTAGTCACTCTGATCCCCCACCCTATAGGGTGTGTTTTAGGTGAAACAGGACCAGCTAATGTGTTCTGGCCTACATCAATACTTTTTTATTTATAAGAAGTCAGTTTCCCTTTCTTTCTTCCTTTTTTTTTATTTATTTATTTTTTTTTTTGAGATAGAGTCTCACTATGTAACCCTGGCTAGATTGAGATTCGCTATGTAGACCAGGCTGACCTTGAACTCACGGAGATCCTCATGCCTCTGCCTCCTGTGTGCTGGGATTAAAGACATGGGACACTAGCCCAAATGGAGAATTCAGTTTCTTTCCTTCTGTCCTGGAGAGTCTAGAGCAGTGATTCTCAACCTGTAGCCCTTTTACAGGGGTTATCTAAAAACCATTGGAAAACACAGATGTTTACATTGCGATTCATAACAGTAGCAAAATTTAAGTAATAAAGTAGCAAGGAAATAATTTGTGGTTGGGAGTTACCACAACATGAGGAACAGTATTAAAGGGTGGCTGCATCAGGAAGGTTGAGAACCACTGGTTGAGAGGCAGACACAAATGTAAAGCCTACTTGATGTGATAATCAGAAGGTCCTGAAATGTTGCTAAACAGTAGCACATAGATGAGTAAATAGAAACAACTTCACACTGTAGGCTGCCTAGCTGCTTCCTCTACAGAGGTGTGCACACACCATTGGTAAGGCTGTTGACACTTCTGTGGCTCCTGGAGATATATTAGCAGGGTTAATAGCTCATACCTGCCAGACAGTGGTGGCGCACGCCTTTAATCCCAGCACTTGGAAGGTAGAGGCAGGTGGATTTCTGAGTTTGAGGGCAGCCTGGTCTACAGAGTAAGTTCCAGGATAGCCAGGGCTATACAGAGAAACCCTGTCCCAAAACAAACAAACAAACAAACAAAAAAATAGCTCATGCCTATAATCTCAGCCTTTGTGGGGGCTGAGGCATGGAGATTGCTACAAGTTTGATGCCAGCCTAGGCTACATATGAGGCTAGTTTGGGTTATATAACAAGATCCTGTCACAAATAGTTGCTATGTTTACCAAACAGAAACATGAAAAAAAAA
>NW_021606743.1:0-4871 GCF_004785775.1 Grammomys surdaster | reverse complement strand
ATATACATACACATATACATATATATATGTATATGTGTATGTATATATCACATACATACATAGAGAGACATATGCTGTATGATGTATACTGGGTGTTATTTTTTTATACTGGGTGTTATAAGAGTGAATAATAGATACTAAGATTGGAATAAAAGAGTCTATATTTGCCAGTAGCCAAATATCAATGAAAACTGGAACTATTTGGCAATAATTTCAGTCAATGAAACCAATGTTGCTTGTGAAATACCTGTTATGTTTCTGACCAAATAGGCTCATGATTAGCAGATACTCTAATTAGAGATGTTGGGACATCACTTTCTGCTGTTTAAGTGTGACCTTCACATATCACATAGTGAATCCCATTCAATGTGTTGTATGGAAAACTATAACTATACAGAGAAGAAAAGTGACAAATACTTCTTTGTCTTGGTGATCAAAAAAAATATTACTATTCATAAATTGTGTTTATAAGGTGTCACTGTATGTTTTGAAAAAGAACTTTAGCAATAATGTTTTCCATAGTCCATTACTTTATATCCAGGATACTCATGAGAAAAATATCAAGCAGAAATCTACTGAGGCATTTTACAAAATTTCATCTAAGTAGAATCGGTCCTCAAATCTGTGAAGATTACCCAAAACAAGGACAGTTTAGAAAACAATTATAGATAAGAGTCTAAGGAGATGAAATGGCATCTGCTCACAGCAGGAAAACCCTGATTAATACACCGTTAATAAGTGGACTGCATTCCAGTGGAAGGCCATACATCTAACACTATGTAGGTTGCATATTCTTGTGGATCTGATCTGTTTCTTTCAAACTAGTAGAGGAGATAGTTCCCGTATACAACCTAGGCACCTAATAATGCTACCTATTCCATTAGTAGAAGAAAATCACAGGAGAAAAAAAATGAAAAAAATAAAAGACCACTCCACATGCAAGGCTTTCCAAGAAGCTTGTGAAATATGCTGCAGGCTGAAAAGTCTTGAACAGTAACAAAGATTTGGAATGCCTTAGTGACCTTTACTTTCTGTGGGCATGAAGTAGTTAAGTCTCAATGTCCCAGCTAGGTGGCACTGTGTTTTAAGCAAATATTTTTTAAGCCTTACTATAGTAAGCCTTCTTTTGAAATTTGATGCACAGAACCTGGCCTCCAAAGACTAAGGGCCAACTAATGATGCTAGAAAACAAATGAAGCTTGATAGACATGTTTGCTAAATTTTGCAAATCGAAATACAAGTACCCAGTTAGCTTTGAATTTGGGATACATGATGAATAACTTTTTAAAAATGTACCAAAATAATTCATGATTTGAGTCTAACTAAAAGATTCACCACTTTTCTGAAATGTAAAGGTAAGTGGTCATTCCACTTTTGTCTACCACCCTTCTATAGCCCTCCAGCACACCTCTGACAGGGTATCAAGCTCAGAAAATGTATCTCCCAGTCCCTCTTCCTCTCCAAACCCTATGCTCTTCCTACTTGCCTTCCAATTCCCAAGTGTCTGTAGAAATTGTTGTTTCATATGGCAGAATCCCCTGAAGTACAAATACTGCTTTATTGATCCATCTGACATCCTTCAGACATGTCTGTTTTCCCAGTTACCTCACCTCCAGGTGCTCACCATCACTCTGGGTTCCAGGCACTATAGAAACCAGTGGGAAGTTTGAGACCTCCTCCATGGACTATCCTCTACTCAGGTTTGAATTCCTTTCTCTGAAGACTGCCGACTAATCCCATCATGGTGTCACCAAGGCTAAAGTGCTAGGCCTTATCTTTATAACATTAGAGAGGAGGATTCTTTAGAACCATTGCATGTATACCTTCTCATATACACACCAGAAAATATTTGCCTGTGTTCCAGTACCCTAACTGAGTTTTAAGAAGAGGTCAACAAGTGAAACCAACACTAATTGTAAATTCCAAGTCTTATGAGTGACTGACAGTATTTGGTAAGATTTTTATAAACAGAGCAATAGGTACATCTTACAGCTTTGCTAGAGGCTGGAGAATCTGGGGTAAATACAATAGCAACTTCTATGTTCATGTCCACCTCACCTGGGTTACAGCCCAGGGTCAGCAAACATCTATCCAATCTATCCATTTATACCTGAGTATAAATTGGATTTCAGTTGCATATGGTGATAGACCTTCTTGGTATTCCCCACTTTCCTAGGAAGAACAGACATGTTCTTAGGTGAAGTGTGGTTATTGTGCTTCCCAAGAAGAATTCTCTCTCAGGAAGATCCACAGTTCCCCAGTAGTGACTCTTCTAGTCAAAACTTGTCACTTAATAATAACTAATGTTTATGCTATCTAATGGGAAATATTCTGTTTTCTTTTCCTTTGATATAAGGAACATGACATGTGGAGTAAGCCATATATGTGAGTACTATGCCTCCAGAATCTGCTACTCTGTGCTTTACTGGCTTTAGCTGGGATTCAAGAATGCATCAAGATTGTTCCTGCCATCACACTTGCTGTGTCCCTTGTCGAAAGAGACCATCCTTAAGATAGTGTCTTATCACTGGGTTGAATTCAAGTGTCACTCTTAAGAAAGGTCTTCTCACATTCATTTCTATAGCAGTTTTCATATTTATTAAAAGGAGATATGGGTTCAATACCGAAGTATTTAATATCATCCAATGTTAGAACCAAGGATAACTATCAAAGAACTCCATTTTTAGCAACTGGAAATATTTTATAAAATACTTACAAATACATACAGTCATATCTTGAAGACATATCACAAAAGCTAGAGAAAAGAAGGGATGTGAAAAAAAAGATTACTTTTTTTGACCCAAAGTAAAATGTAGTCAGTTTTCAATTTTCAGTAGTAACTCTTCAGTAAGCCTACTAATCTAATTCAGTTGAATCTATTTTTCAGGTGTTCAAACTTCAGAATGATAGTTTTTCTCAAAGAATCTCAATATATATATTTCATAGTATTTCTTTCCTTTTCTCTTAAGGGTGTAATTATATTTCCATAGGAACAAACTATGGAATATTCTTACACTTGGAACTTCATGTGCCAGATAAGCCATGTCAGTAAGAGTCAGAAGAGCAGCCAAAACATCAGTCCATTGGACTTTGTGTGAATATAACTTCAATGATAAATAAAAAGTATACTGGTCAAAATGTAACACCTGTCAATTATTCCCATGTCCTATTTCTGCTCTTGAGCTGTTGGATCATCTCATATGACCAAACAATCCAGAAATCACTACTGTGATAAATTTCAAACTTATCCTTGACCTGGTTGATATATGGTTTTAGGTTACATAAGATAAGCTTGTATACCCAATGCCATGTGCTAGCATTGGCTTCCAAAACTAAGATGATTCTCTTCTCAAAACAAATGTAGCCTTTGGCTGTTTAAGACCTTTGCCTCTCTAGGTTAGAATACATAGTTTACCAGCCTGTGTGGCCCAGGCAGCTTGTCATGTGGCACTCTGTTGAATAGTGATTATAGCCTGTTCTTATGTCTCATACAATACTAAAGGCAGTCATGACAACTGACATTGTTGCATAACAGTAGAATAAGCTTGCTTTTCCGTGGTTAATTTCTTTTAATGTTCTGTATTGTTTTTAATGTTGCAGTTTTCTACTTTTTTCTTTATTAAAGAGCATGCTTTCTTTTCGGCTTATGGCTTTTGAGATACTTGTTCACCCGAGGCATATTATCAGATAATGTGTCTCCAATACACAATAGGTGGAGGATTCTTTTTCCTCTGCAGTTCTTCAGTTAATAAGCTCATAGATCCTTTCACTGTGGCTCACTTGCTGTACTTGATTAGCATGTTATATGTTCTGTATTTGACCTATTGATTATTCTTTAAAAATTATCTCATACACCCAGACCTTTAAGTCTACCTGATTAGTTTCTGTCAGTTTTATCCCTGTTCCCCAATTATAGTACGGTTGACCTTAAATCTGATACTCACTTTCAATAACTCTTACAGTTGACCAAATAAATATTTTAAAAGCATTTTAAATATTTTTAATATTTTATTTGTGGAGATAAATATTTGTGGTTGTTTATAAGATAAAGTCTATGTAAAGAATAGCACAATTAGAGCTCAGAACATATTAAAATCGAAATTTTACTACATTCCCAGAAATATAACCTTTGCTACCGATTATACAGAATTAGGGATAGTTAGGATTAGAGTATTAGTTAAGGTTTATATTGTTATAATGAAACGCCATGACCAAAAGTCTTAACTCTCCTCCTTGAAGATATAGCTTAAATATCCTGAATCATAGTCCATTGAGGGAAGCCAAAACAGGTCCTCAAACCAAACAGGAACATAGGCAGGAACTGTCGTAGAGCAAATGAAAGATTGCTGCTTACTAGCTTGCTGCACATAGCTTCCTCCACCAGCTTTCTTATAGCATCAGGGACCACCATCCAATAGGAAATACCGCCCACCATGGGCTGGGTCCTCCCATCCATCACTAATTAAGAAAACATCCTACAGGCTTGCTTACAGTCTGATCAAATGCAGGCAATTTCTTAATTGTTTCCTCTTCTGAAATGATTTCGAATTTTGCTAGGTTGACATAAAACAAACCAACACAACAACGATACGCACACCTTTTTGAACGTCAAGTTCATGCTTTTTTTTTTTTTGATCATCTTCTCAACAGTACCATATGATAAGTCCTAGTCTGTTCTATGCTGTTCAGCTTCATCGCAGCACGTATTACATCTTTCTCAGCTGTTTTTCTCCCCATATTTGGTTTTTATTGAAGGTGCACAGAAGCCATGTTTTGTTCATTAGACTAACACTCAAGAAATGAATGTGCGCCCTTCCTCCTCTACCTGGTCCTGTGGGCTGGGGCAGACACAGAGTTGGTCTGCTCCTGTC
>NW_021606742.1:0-1238 GCF_004785775.1 Grammomys surdaster | reverse complement strand
GTACCTTTGTTCAGATAGAAATTTATGATATAACTGACATTGTCATAGAAACCACTAAATAGGTTTGTTTGAACGTCCAAGATGCCAGAATAAAGATAAAGTTGTCCCAGAACTAAACACAGAGAACAAATGTCAAAACTAAATTAAAAATGTATTTGAACCAACAGCTCTATATCAACTTGAAACTTTATGCATTTTTTAAATTTATAAATGAGGAAACATTTTAAAGCAACTATAAGATTAATATATCCCAACTATTATATGCATAGAAATATAATTACTTGTTCTGAATATTTAGTTTTTTTGTACTTGAAACTCTTGGAGCCGGGCAGTGGTGGCACACGCCTTTAATCCAAGCACTTGGGAGGCAGAGGCAGGCGGATTTCTGAGTTCAAGGCTATCCTGGTCTACAGAGTGAGTTCCAGGACAGCCAGGGCTATACAGAGAAACCCTGTCTCGAAAAACAAACAAACAAACAAACAAACAAAAAGGAAACTCTTGAGTGAAACTAAATGACAGGTAGGAGGAGATCTCAGAGAATATAGCACTGGTTACTTTCCAAAGAAAGCAGAGAAATGTAAAGGAAACACAATGAAATAGTAATGATTTTTAACAGAATTTCCCTCATTTGGGGGTTTCTGGATTTTTCAGAGAGTTTACATAAACACAATGTAGGAAAATTCAAAGAAAGATTCAGGATTCAACAAGAGGTGCATACTTACGCACAAACAATAGATTGTTGTAATTCTCCAACATCACATCCATGTACAATGTCCTCTGAGCAAAACTGAGGCATTCCCATTCCTCCTGTGAGAAGTCCACAGCCATATCCTTAAAGGTTATCACATCCTGTAACAGAAAACTAATTATTTGTTACTGGACCAAAATGATTTTCTTTGTTATAAAAAATGTAATTAAGATATACTTTTAAGGAGATGTGTCTGAAGACAGGAATTGCTACTCTTCCATAGACAATCTATACAATGACTTGCTATAATGTTCACATTTAGAAAGGTTCTCATCTTCATGAATTTTCTGTGGTTTACTCAGATCTTAATAGCAAATGGAAGATTTGCTAACATCACTATATTCGAAAATTTTGAGTGCAGATTGATTTGTATAATATTTTTTAAATTCGCCTATTAAAATATTTGTGTCTCAGCACCCACAAGGGACTACACAATAGAATGGTAAAACAAGTTCTTTAAAATACAGTGATCTCTTCTGAATACTGCTAG
>NW_021606741.1:0-3212 GCF_004785775.1 Grammomys surdaster | reverse complement strand
AAAAAAAAAAGTTGGAGAATACTTAAAGGAGGGAAAACTTTCAAATGAATTTAACCTGTAAATCCTTTCCTTTTGGCATATCTGTTAGAATGAAACAGAGAATTCATACCGGTGAGAATCTTAACAAATATAATGCATATGAAAATATCTTTGATTTCATTTCAGGTCTGAAGAATCATCTGAAATTTTTTAGTGGGGAAAGTTTTTCTGTTGGGGAAAATGTGGCATTTTCCTCGATAAAATACGTTTTACCTAGGGTGTATTCTTTGCAACATTTGAGGCTCCACACTAGAGTTGAGTACAATTATGAGAAACTTGTGAATTCCTTCATGCAATGTTCAGATCTTTCATAATGTCAAGTATTCATGATTGTTGAAACTCTGAAAATGTGACAATGTAGGACAGTTTTCATTAAACTTTTCCTTGGTCTCCCTCAAATATTACAAGATGAAGGTGAGTCTGGAAATGAGAAGAATGTAATATTGTATAACACTTTCATGGATAGAGAAATAATGCTTTCCAAAGAGAAAATAATTGAGGTGTATGCAATAGCCCTCAAAATATATAATAAGACTGGCAACATCCTGTTAATTTTATTCAAATGAACAAATTCAGACTAGTTGTACTTAAAAGACTTTCTTACAATGTGAGCGACAGAGACTACAAGTTCTGTATCCTATATTATACCTACAGATGTGAAGTACATGTCAAGTATCCAATATCCATAATTCTTTTCAAATGCTGGTTTTATGTTTCAGGATAAAAACTTACTATAAGTCCTTTGTGCGCAGCAACTCCATCCCATTTTTCTTGTAAATAAAGCTCAATGATTCTACAAGTTTGACTTGGTTGTTTTCAGTTTGCACTTGGGTTACGTAGATGAATTATATGTTGAATCTTCCCAACAAATGTCTTTCATAAAATGTCACACCCACTTCGCCAGCAAGGATGATGCAACAACAGGATCTTTCCTCACGCACTTTATTGGGGAATACACCATTGATTGCAAAGCGAAAGACCCCAAGCTTGAAATGGGTGCTGATAAAATAGTTATCACAACTGTGTATAAGTGTCTAATTGGTGCTTCTTGCAGAACTTCATTTACATACTGCTTGGGAGGGTGAGGAGCTGCATCTGAAAGATATGCAGGCTCACAGCAGGTGTTTACGACCCTGAATGCAGTTGTTTTCCACCTCAAACATCGGTTACAAGCGCCATCTTCTAATGGCGGCTCCTTACATCTCCTCCTATTTTATTTTTTAAGAGCAGGCACTGGCCAATGTCCCTGTCTTAGGCTAGTTGATGTCCCTCCATAGCCAGCACCAAAGAATGGTGAGTTCCCTGTTTTAGGCAATGATGGTTGCACCCACACCTGGCATTCTTGCCAGCAAGAATGTGCACCCAGGTTGTGGCCACTCGTAATGCCTGTCATGGGGTAGACTCACTACTAGTGGTGTGCCTCTGGCTTATGGCATCAACCTATTCCCATTGTTGAGACCAATGGCAGCTGGCCAGGAGAAGATAAGACGGAGCTGCCCTTGGCCTGTCTGGCGCGGTACCAAACATGACTCAAACTCAAGCCCGATCAAGCAAATTCCATCTTGGGGGAATAAGCGATCAAGAACTGATAGTTTAAGATGGTCTCCCTTACCCTACCAGGTGCAATGGGAACAAGTCCTCTGGGTGCAAGGGCTAAGGGAGACAGAAAGAGAGGCAAACACCCGTCCCTGTGCAATGGAGCAATCTCACAGGGGTGCATGGGCTGTTTGCCTCAAAATCATGTACCAGAGCTTCACAGACAGGACCAGCCAGGCCAAGACTCCTCACCGACCCAGTGCAATGGGCTGAACCCTTGGGGTGCAACGGCTGAGGGATCTGTTTGCTGGCTATTCCCTTAACATAGACAACCAGATTTCGGGAGATGTACCTTGTTCGAGGGCTAGCAATACTTGAGTAATTAGTACTTTGTCTCTTCATTGACGAAATTTAAGTCTGCAAAGCAACCATAGACACAATACCAGTCCGCAACAAACTGCAGCCCCAAAGAGAACTATCCCTATCCATTCCTTAAAGTAGGAAAATGCAGAAGTTAGCCAAGAAGTAAAATCTCCCATAGTGATAGGATTGACGCGGGTTCCATTCAGTGCTGTAATCTCCATCAACAGACGATTCTGCAACCGCTCTGCTTGCTGGGACCGATTGCCTTTTAAAAAATTAGACAACAGGTTACCATCTTTAAAAGTAGAATTATCATACCTCAATGGGGTAATGCACATATGTTTAGTATGACTAACACAACTTAGCTGTACAATATCTACAATCTCTTCCAATTTGCTTTGAAGAAGATCCACTCTCTGATTAACCAGAAGAATACCAGAAGTGAGATGAGCATTCATTTGATGTTGTGTAACCAAAGCATCTGCAGCTCTTTCTACTAAAGCATCGACAGTTTGAGCTGCAGTTACTTGATTGGCCATTGCTATGCCTGCAGTCACAGCAGCTGCTGCTGATACTGCTATAGCGGTCACAATTGCAGCTGTAATACCAAAATCTCTTTTTTGTCTAAATAAAGTGGCTATAGGAAAATCTTCTGGATTTGCTTCCACAGGAATTGGCACAAAAGTAGGTATATGCACTATTAAGGCCAAAGATAAGGAACCGTTCCAGCATTCAGCTAAGTAGCAGGTAGTATTACTTGCGCTACAGTTCAGAAAACTTGTATTATTTTCAAATTCAGCCAATATAAAGAAAAATGGGGGTGAAACACATACAGGGGCAGCTGGGGCAGATGCATGCACCAGCTCACCATTTACCTTAATCCCATCCAAATAAGGATAGCTATTTTGTATCACATGATATAGACCTTGCATAGAGACAAATGCAGAAAGGCTAGTACTGGCTCCAGCTATATTTGTTAGTATCCATTGATAAAAAGGCCATATATTTCGCTTTCCTGTTCGAATGCCAGTCTTGTTGATAGCAGCCCATTTTATAAGAGGTGAAAGGGCAAACCCTGAAGCAATCTCCATGTCAGGAGATTCTTTAGATTGACATGTTGTAAAAACTGGAGGAAAAGATAGATCAGGGGGACACCACTGTAAAACTCTCTTGTATGTAGCATTATTGGTGGGCCATTGTGATGTCCAAGGTGCGGTAACATTACTTCGAAGCAACATGGTAGTTATATTTAATAAGGCCCTGTCATTATTAGC
>NW_021606740.1:0-1482 GCF_004785775.1 Grammomys surdaster | reverse complement strand
GAGTCATGCCAAGGAACATGGTGTTAGTGGAAAGGTGAAAGTATTACTAATGGATGATCCCCATCAATTCCTTTATACTACTTTCACAACTATTTATAAAAGTTGTCACACAAAACTGAATGAGAAATAAATTCAAACCTTCTAGAAACCAGACCTTCAGTTTTCCTGTATGTCTTCCTACTGCACAGCAAAGCAATGCTTGTGTGTGCACAGTGGAAAGTGATATTATAAGATTTTCACTGCCAGGGCTTCAGTGTCTTGCTGTCACATCTCATCCCATCCACCCTTTCACCCACTCATCCAGGGAATCCACACTCAGGTAGGGTAAAAGGCCAAGGGCCTCTGCCCAAGTCAACACATGGACCAACTGAACCACAGTCTCACCCACAGGCTATTTCAATCCAAGCAGATTAAGACTCAGCAGACCTCCTGGCCTGGGGACAGTGCCCCCCATACTCACCATGACATGGCTCGTGGTCTCCCTTGCTGCTCTCTACAGCTCTATCAGGACATTCCTGGAAAGAACCTGCAAGCTACCTCCCACTGGTGCTCCTGAGTGCCAGGCCTACCCAGAGCCCCTTGTTAGCTTAGAAAACCAAGCTGGGCCTTAGGACAGAAGTAGCTTCTCTACTAGGGCATCAGAGATCAAAACACTCAGACAGCTGAGCCCTTCCAAGTTCTGCCCTTCCACCCTAGGGACAGACAGAGCCCTACTCTGGGATACTTGTATTTTAGTAGAACTTTCCACTCTCCCAGAGTACTTCCTGTTACTCTTCCAAGGCACAGAGTCCTTTGTATGCATATTACATTACATACTCAATATACAGTGGAACCATCTCTACCTGGTAGCTGGGAAGTCCTGTAGCCAAACTTCTGTCAAATCAAACAGTAACCACAATTAAAGCAAAATGTGGCCATTAATTTGAAAGCAAGAAGTGGTCAATGAGAGGTGAGTGAAAAGGGAAATGAAAAGGCATGGGCGGGCAGTCGTGGTGCACGCCTTTAATCCCAGCACTTGGGAGGCAGAGGCAGGTGGATTTCTGAGTTTGAGGCCAGCCTGGTCTACAGAGTGAGCTCCAAGACAGCCAGGGTTACACAGAGAAACCCTGTCTCAAAAAACAAACAAACAAAAACAAACAAACAAACAAAAGAAATGAAAAGGCATGGCTTCTCCTTGTTATGGTGTAGTAGACATTTTATTATAGATAAATGGGAAAGCATAGCAAGACATAGGGGCATCTTGGAAATTTCAGATTGGCCATGATCCAAGCCAAGTAAGGAGAGAGAAGAGGGTAGAGGATAGAGCGTAGAATCAGATCATGAAGTCAGTGTTCTAGACAAGAGATTGAGGTGTATATTTTACATATTATAGCAGACCTGGCCTCCAGGTATTCCCAGCACCCCTCAGTCCATATCTGGCATAACTTGCCCCAAACCTGAACTTTCCAGCCTAGGGGCTGGGATGACTTCTCATGGAGGCTC
>NW_021606739.1:0-1115 GCF_004785775.1 Grammomys surdaster | reverse complement strand
AAGTTCCTTAGGCATACACTGTGAAATAGAAATACATTGTTTTGTAACTGGATAGTACTTTTGAATGAAAGTGCCTCCAGTAAATGCTGAATATTGAGGATACATGTTATGATACATCAAAGAAAGAAAATATTATATTTTAAAAATCCTGACATGATATATCTAGGATATCTGAGATACAATGAAAAGGTTTAACCTAAGAATCATAGGAATAGATTGAATGAGAAGAGTTCTAGGCAAGGAACAGAAATTATTTTCAATGAAATCATGGAAGAAAACTTTCCCAAACTAATGAAAGATATGCCTATAAACACGTAAGAAGCTTATTGGACACCAATTGAACAGCACCAGAAAAGAAACTCCTCCCACTGCATAGCAAACAAAATAGTAATTCTACAGAACATTGAAATGTTATTAAGATATGGATAGTTAAAGGGGAAAGGTAATACACATAGGCAAACTTATCAGAATTATACCAAAATTCCCAAAATAGGCCCTTAAAACTTCAAGGGTCTGAACAGATATATTGCAACCTCTAAAAATCATGGTAGCCAATGTAGACTACTATACACAACAAAGCTCTCAATTACCATAGATGAAGAAAACAAAGTATTTCAAGAAAAATCCAAATTAAAACAATATGTGTCCACACATCCAGTCCTACAGAAATTACTAGAAGCAAAACTCCAACCCAAAAAAGGGAAACTACACCCAAGGAGACAGGAGACAGGCAATGACTAATACTACACCATCAAATACAAAACATGTGAAGCTCAGAATAAATGCACACCCACAGAAAGAGAGAAAGAGACAGAGAGGAAGAGGGGGTGGAAGGAGAGAGGGAGAGGAAGAGGGAGAGAGAACAGGAGAGGGATAAGGAGAGATAGGGAGAGGGAGGGGGAGGGGGAGGGGAGGGGCACAAGTAGGGAAGAGGGTGGAGGAGGGAGGGAGGGGGAGGGAATGGGGAGGGGGAGGGGGAGGGAGAGGGAGAGGGAGAGGGAGAGAGAAACTAAACCAAAATAATAGAAATTAACAGTCATTTGCCATTGCTATCTCTGAACATCATTGATTCAATTTCCCAGTAAAACTCACAAAATAATGTGTGTTAAAACAGG
>NW_021606738.1:0-1310 GCF_004785775.1 Grammomys surdaster | reverse complement strand
CTGTACAGGTCTGACCTAGGACCTGTGCACATGTCACAGGTAAGTAATTGGTGTTTGTCTGGGACTCCTTACAGTGGGAGTAGGGGAACCTCTGACACTTTTGCCAGCTTGTAGGACCTTCTCCTCCTACTGGGTTGCCCAATCCAGCCTTGATGTGATTGAATGTGCCTTGTCTTAGTGTAGCTTTTTAACTCATGTTTGGTTGATGTCCCTGGGAGGCCTGCTTGTTTCTAAGGGGAAGTGCAGGGGAGTGAAACTGGGGAGGGGGGAAAGAGAGAGGAAGACTGAGAGGAGGGAGGATAAACTGCACTCAGGATATAATACATGAGAGAAGTAGTTTTTAAAAAGGAAATTAGAAAATGAAATAATTATTTCATGATTTCTACTGAATGAAACTGAGAATAGTTTCAGAACGTAAATGACAAACTTCAATTCCATTGAAAAGTCATTTCAGTGCAGCTCCTTATAAAAAAGACATGACATTCATGACTAGATGTGAATGAAATTTTTATTTATTAGCTTAGCTATAAGCAGCACTTTAATTTGATATGTTCATCATTAAATTGGAAAACAGTTACTGGATCTTATTGTCATTATGTTGCTGGACAATAGAATGGTCAGCCTTTCTTGTCTTACTGTCCAGAAAACAGACAGGAAAACTAGAAAATTATAAGACATATGATAATATATATATAATATATATTGTATATTATCACATTTATTTATTACATATTAAATTCTATATATTACACATTACATGCTACATGTTATATGTTATATATTATATAGTAATATTTTGCTATGTATTATAAAATAACTACATATTACACATTACATATTTTATGTTATATATTGATATTATTATTTGTTATATGTTATGTGTTATGTGCCATATATTATATGTTATATATTGTATTATGTGTTGTATATTATTCATTATATACTACATGATATATGGTATACTAGTCATTGTTTTAGAAAAAGCATAAATAGTCCATAATTACCACCCTTCCTGGAAAAATTATCACCATTCATAGAAACTAAGCCATAAGAAGATTATGTTTCCCAACACAAAAGTTAAATAATAAATGACATTCCTAACCAAATATTTAAAATCAAGGACACCACAGATATCAATGGCAAAATGTCTTATCACTCAACTAAAAAATCTAGGTTAATGGTGTAAGCAGGAAAAATAGGCTGACGTTTTGCTTTCTCTAGCCAAGAAAGTACTGTACTCTAAACCAACAGTATAGGACAGATTAATAGATCAACAAATACCTTTTGCATGAAGAAATGTGTTTTAAAAA
>NW_021606737.1:0-1500 GCF_004785775.1 Grammomys surdaster | reverse complement strand
TTGCTGGCCAGTGGTGATCATTAGCACTGTAGGGTGGAACATGAAGTTTAAAGTGAACACTGCGTGCCTTCAAGATCAAGTCCCTGAAGGACAGTTGTCAGGCAGATGAGCACTGCCAGAACTCATTACATGTTTGATTTTGAATTCCTTTTTTCTTGTTTCAAAAATTTATACAGTACCCATGTGCGACCCTCATGTGGGGTTGCGCCCCCCAGTGGAAGAAGCTGGGGATCAGACAGCAGGGACACCACCAGCAGGTTTTCATTTTCATAGTGAGGACAGGATCAATAGCTGGAGTTTACCAAGTAAGCAGTGCAGGCCTGCATTTCCCTCCCTAGCTCAGGAGCTATACACACAGACTTTGCCCTTTCTGCTCTCATGAGGACATTTGTGGTGAACTGGTGTTTCTTTATTAGTAAATGAAGTGGGATCCCATTCTCAGTTCTTTTTCTATGGGTAGAGTATGAGCCCCTGCTTGGAGACATTACCTTCTTTTTGCTTCCCTGCTGGGCCACGTTACCATGTGAATATTAACTCAAATGCCTCTAACTGAATCATGGCTTAGGACTACTGCAATCTGCTTGGAACACTGTATGTGACTGTATCTCGAAGACCTGCTCAGCATCTTCCAAATGCCTGCTGTTTTGATGGAAGCCTTATGCTTACACTTCACATGTGCACAGGGTATGTGTTTTCAGCTTATCAATCGAGTGTCATGTGGTAAACTTCACTGAATTTAAAGTCCAGTCTAGTGTGTGAGCCCCTGGTAACAAAGTTAATTATAGAAATTATGGATCACTGATAAAATATGGACTGATGAAACTCTAAAATTATGTCCTAGTCATTCTGTGATTACTTGTGTATAGAACTTGATGAGCAGTAGGGGGAACTGTAGACAGCAGTTTGGCCATACACCCTTCTAAAGTCATATAACCACAAGTCTGGTGAGTGATTCAAACTGAAGACCATTTCATAGATATGAAGAGGGTTTCAGTGGGTTGTTTTATCTTTAGGTTCTGTCAGCCTCAAGCTGGAGTAAAATAAATCATTATCCTCATATACAGCTTTTTTTTTTTTTAGTTTAATCGCTTCTTGTTGCTTTTTAACAAATACCATTTCTTTTACTTTATGTGTAAGTACATTATCTGCATGTACACATGCATGCCAGTAGAGGGCATCAGATCCCGTTACAGATGGTTGTGAGCCACTATGTGGTTACCGGGTATTGAACTCTGGACCTTTGGGGATGCTGATGCTGCCGAGTATCCCCTCGCACACATTGTTAGCCTGAGAGAAGATCAAGATTCAGACTTCAGGGCCTGGTTTCTGCTGAATGTGTATCACTTTTGTATCATCATAAGCTTGAAAAATCACAAGGCACACCACTGTGCCTTGGGGAGCCTGGAAGAGTTCAGTGGTAGCTTTGATAGCTTTTATTTGCAGACATAACATTTTTTTTCCAGATTTCAAAATAACCACATGACTACAAAAATTGGGAAA
>NW_021606736.1:0-1032 GCF_004785775.1 Grammomys surdaster | reverse complement strand
TGTAACAGGTATACTGGGAGACTGTGGGACAGATGAAACAAATTTTATGTGGAAAAAAGACCTGAGTGCTCAGACATCACCTAAAGGGAGGCAAAGAATTAGGAAGACTGAGGTGTTAAGAGAAATCTGATAGCTTTTAAAGTAAATTGCCATATTAACAGTTACACTAAAAGGTAACATCAAATTGATGTGCAAATGAGCCTAGAGAAAAATAATCTGGTTTTGAGGTATATTGTATTATTTTATATATTTTGATATGGACACATAAATTTAAATGAAATGTATCTTTAAATAGTTATCATGTTTGGTAAATATTAACAATTGGAACTATTAAAAACATTTTCTACAAAATCATGGAAATATTATTGAAAAATTTTCTCATTGCATATAATATTAGCATTTTAAAAATTTTAATTATTTTATTCATTTTCATTCCAAATAATGTCTCCCTCCTGGCTCCCCATCCCAGAGTTCTTCACCACATCTCCCCTCTTTTTCGCCTCTGAGAGGATGCTTTCCCAACTCCCTACCACTTTATCACCACCCCATCCCTACTTCTCCAGAAACCTCCACTCTTCCTGTACCCTACCCACACCCCCAGCAACTGTTTTCCCTGGGACATCAAGTTTCTACAGGATTAGTCTCATGATCTCCCACTGTGGACATAAAAGACAGTCCTTTGATACATATGTGCAAGGAGCCATCGACCAACCCATGTATGTTCTTTGTACTAAGACTGGACATCAATAATAATGAAATTAACATTTTTGTACTGTTTGACTTAAATAAGTTTTTCCTGCTATCATGTTTTAAAATTTTTCTTACTAGTTACATAAATTCTCTCATAGAAACACAGATAATCATTTTCAAGTAAAATTATTATTACACACTTTATATAGACATATAACATGTCAGGTGGTATTGTATATTGGCTTTTTAATGTATTTCTTTATGATTCTTTCTTTATTACTATATGTTCTTTTATTATGTTTTGTTTCCAAAGATTATTTTGTATGTTTTGAAACATAATTT
>NW_021606735.1:0-1021 GCF_004785775.1 Grammomys surdaster | reverse complement strand
TAATACAAGCTCCATTGCCGGGCCCATGGTTCCTTGCACCTTCTCAAGAAGTCCTCATTCCATCAGGAATGTCTAGCCAACACTAGAGAAAATCAGATGCCTAAAGAACAGCATAAGAGCACAATCAACCATACCCAGGGCAAGATGACACCAGCAGAGCCCAGCCATCCAACTATAGCACACCCTGGATCTCCTAATCAGAAGAAAGCACAGAAAGAAAACCTTAAATCTCATCTTATAAACAGGATAGAAGTCTTCAAAGAGGACATTAATGAATCATTTAAGGAAATAAAGTAAAGTACATTCAAACAGGTAGACACATTATAAGAGCAAGCAAATAAATATGTTCATGAGAACACAGTCAAACAGGTTAAGGATATGAAGAAATTGTTCTAGACCAGAAAGGGAAAAATTGGAGCAAAAAAAAAGAAAAAAGAAAAACAAAAAACAAAAAAAACAAAAACAAAAACAAAAAACCAAAAACATAAACTGGGAGAATCCTAGAAATGGAAAACCTAGGAAAAAGAACAAGAAATACAGTTGTAACTATCAACAATAAAATACATGACATAGTAGAGAGAACCTCAGGTGATCACTGTCTGGGTCAGGATAAAAATAAAGAAGAGATTAAAGACTTTCTAGAATCCAGTAAAAATGAGAGTACAACATACCCAAACTTATAGGCACTATGAAAACAGTTCAAAGAGAAAATATCATAGCACTAAATATTCTCATACAGAAGCTAGGGAGTTCACACACTGACAAATTAAAACAGTCCTGGAGGATTTAGGAAAAAAAAAAAGGAGCAAACACAAGCAAGAGGACAGGAGGAGACAATCAAATTCATGCCTAATAGTGGAGAGATGAAACCTGAAGAGACCATCTCTGGCAGATAGAAAAAACGTAAGTGGAGGGATGGGGTCACCAAACCACCTTCAAGGAGCTATAGGGAATGGCAACCTCAAAGGAAGTCCAAAGTGTCAACTAACCCAGCAAAAGTGATAAATACTGCATGGTAATG
>NW_021606734.1:0-1195 GCF_004785775.1 Grammomys surdaster | reverse complement strand
TATATTGGATATTAGCCCTCTATCAGATGAAGGATTGGTAAAGATCTTTTCCCAATTTGTTGGCTGTTGTTTTGTCCTGTTGACATTGTCCTTTGCCTTACAGAAACTTTGCAATTTTATGAAGTCCCATTTGTCAATTCTTGATCTTACAACATATGCCATTGGAGTTCTGTTCAGGTACTTTTCCCCTGTGCCCAAGTATTCAAGGCTCTTCCCCACCTTCTCTTCTATTAGTTTCAGTGTATCTGGTTTTATGTGGAGGTCCTTTATCCATTTAGACTTCAGCTTTGTACAAGGGGATAAGAATGGATCAATTTTCATTCTTCTACATGTTTTCCTCCAGTTGAACCAGCACCATTTGTTGAAAATGCTGTCCGTTTTCCACTGGACAGTTTTAGCTCCTTTGTCAAAGATCAAGTGACCATAGGAGTGTGGGTTCATCTCTGGGTCTTCAATTCTATTCCATTGATCTTCCTGCCTGTCTCTGTACCAATACCAGGTAGTTTTTATCACTATTGCTCTGTAGTACAGCTTGAGGTCAGGGATGGTGATTCCTACAGAAGTTATTTTATTGTTGAGAATAGTTTTCGCTATCCTGGGTTTTTTGTTATTCCATATGAATTTGAGAATTTCCTTTTCTAACTCTGTGAAGAGTTGAGTTGGGATTTTAATGGGGATTGCATTGAATCTGTAGATTGCTTTTGGCAAGATGGCCATTTTTATTATATTAATCCTGCCAATCCATGAGCATGGGAGATCTTTCCATCTTCTGAGATCTTCAATTTCTTTCTTCAGAGACTTGAAGTTCTTGTCATACAGGTCTTTCACTTGCTTGATTAGATTCACACCAAGGTATTACAATTACACTCATACCCAAACCCAACAAGGACCCAACAAAGAAAGAGAACTTCAGACCAATCTCCCTTATGAACAGCGATGCAAAAATACTCAATAAAATTCTAGCAAACCGAATCCAAGAACACATCAAAACAATCATCCATCATGATCAAGTAGGTTTTATCCCAGGAATGCAGGGATGGTTCAATATTCGGAAATCCATCAATGTAATCCACTATATAAACAAACTTAAAGAAAAAAACCACATGATCATCTCACTAGATGCTGAGAAAGCATTTGACAAAATTCAACATCCCTTCATGATAAAAGTCTTGGAAAGATCAGGAATTCAAGGCCC
>NW_021606733.1:0-1172 GCF_004785775.1 Grammomys surdaster | reverse complement strand
ATCCATCATCTCACTTATCGACTAGGATTCAATTTTTTCTTTTCTCTTTTTTATGTTCAAATATATGAAACGGTATGTCTGCTATATTGGAGTATACTTTATAATGACCAAGTCACTCTGCTGTTAAATAGCTCCTATATAAATGTTATCCCCTTTGATCAGCAATTCCACCCTGCTGATAATAGTCAATTCCATGATTATTATGCTTCTTTCAACTTTACTAAATTCTACATACAAGTGAGATCATGACATATTTGGTTTTCTCTTCTTATTTCATTTAGTGTAATGTCCTTCAGGTTCTCTATGTTGTAGCAAATGACAGGATACTTATTGTACTTTTGAAGTCCAAATAGCATATATAAAATAATAACTAAGCTGCCTTTTAAACCCATGAGAAATGTTAGACTCCATCTCAGTGGAAGAGTGCTTTATAGTATGTCAAAGGCTATGGATTAAATTCCTAGCAACACACAAAACTACACATATTTAATTGAGAAATACATCCTTGAATTATTTCTAGTTGTCTTCTAATGAATAATTGTAAATTTCAATCCAACATAATTTGTCTGATTCTATTTAAATTGAGAAATTTTGTAATTATCCTATGAGAGTTTAATATATATGTTTACTGGGTTCTATTTCAAATATTTAATATAAATCTTAATTAGATCTTACTAGTTTTCATAGTCATGATATGTTTGAGGTGTTATCTATTTTCTCTTGCCTTGCCAATATATTATTTTTTTAAGATTTTTTTTCTTACTTTTAGAACACAGTACAGAATATAGAACACAGCCACGTTGTTTCAACATTGAAAAACCTGTGGTATGTAACAAAAGTGAAGATTTCATGTTCTTCCATCTTTTCTATCTAAACCCTCTAAAATCATTGCTAGTTTTCTTTAAAGCATTTGCTGCATTAATGTTTTCATGATTTTCTTCAGCAATGCAATAAGATCCAATGTGGAATCATTAAAGATAAGATTGATGGCTAATTAATCATAGGATTTAAGCACCTAATATGGGATTTACACCTAGTATCAAACAATACTTAAGAAAAGTTTGCATTCAAAAGTACAGATTAAGTATATTAAGTATACTCCTCGCATTTTCCCCATTTTAGGTTTCTAATATTCAAACACGATCTGCCACTGTTTCATGGACTCTGAACTG
>NW_021606732.1:0-1335 GCF_004785775.1 Grammomys surdaster | reverse complement strand
GTGTACACATTCAGCATCTAAGACCTGGTGTACCCCAAAGAAAGAGACAGCTTCATGAGGCATTTTAAACTACACTAGAAATTATACTATCCCAGGCACACAATGAAAACCTCTCTGTTATATTATAGATATCAGAAACATGTATATGTGTGTATGTGTGTGTGTCAGACAGACAGACAGACAGACAGAGAGATAGAGGGAGAGAAAAACAGACAGAGAGAGTGGGGGGGAGAGACAGAGAGAGAGAGAGAGAGAGAGAGAGAGAGAGAAATAACATCTTTATTGAAGATAGGATTCTCCATGAAGGTCAAACTTCTAGGTTAGAATTATTTCCAAGAAAAAATTAAGCTAATCTCAATGTTCACGGGAGAAAGGGCAACAGTTGAGTGTTGAGGGGTAAGGAGGCAGTTAGAGTTTCACTGTTTTATTGCTGGTTATTCTGCTGTGTAGCATTGCTCTTCACAGTGTTGTCAGGAGTGGTGTTACATGCTTGCGTTTCCTGCACACATGAAATGAAGCAGGGGGATAACAAATTGAAGGCTACTCTGGACTACATAGCAAGATCCCATCTAAAGAAATACATCCTAGCCGGGTGTTGGTGGCACATGCCTTTAATCCCAGCACTTGGGAGGCAGAGGCAGGTGGATTTCTGAGTTCGAGAGTTCAAGGCTAGCCTGGTCTACAGAGTGAGTTCCAGGACTGCCAGGGCTATACAGAGAGACCCTGTTTTAAAAAACAAAAAACAAAACAAACAAACAAACAAAAAACCCTAAGTACTAAAAATAAAACCTTTGTGTTGCAGGACCTGGTGGCATTCCTGCAACACAGTCAAGTGAACTTCTATATTTTTGAGGCCAGTCTGCTCTAAAAGTAGGTTTCAGGACAGCCAGGGTTGCATAGAGAACTCCAAATACATAGAGAGTCTCAAAAAAGCAAACAAAAATCCTATGTATCTCAGGTGCCAGAGCTTCCAGAATTAGTGAGGATTTGTAAAATAAGGGATGGATTTACTAATTCCTTTTGCTTATAGGCTTGGAGTCCTACTCTATGTATTACTTTGTGATAACATATACGTCATCTTTTAAGGTCTTTGAGCACTGAGCATGCATGTGGGAGGATATTTTACAGTATCCAAAAGTGGGTTATATGTACGAGAAAAATTGAGTTCTTTCAGAAATAATGTAGAACTGAACTCCCCCAAAAAGAAGAAGTACATGTCTAAAAGAAATCTTTAGTATGAGAGTAACTCACTTGGTAGTACACTTCTGTTTGAGCACTGAGGAGGCTAAGGAAGGAGGATGGAGAGTTTGAGGAAGGTCAAGCTTAAATAGTAAG
>NW_021606731.1:0-1396 GCF_004785775.1 Grammomys surdaster | reverse complement strand
AATTTGCATAAGAATATAAGATAAGCAGCAACCCACACTTCAAATATGAGAAAAAATATTCACTCATGATTTTTCATGTTAACCATTGCCTGGTCTCTGCTCCCTGGCAACCAGGTGACTGGTTCCTACTACTTTCAATCAAGCTCTTATGAATTTTCTCAAACAAAGGTTTTTTTGAGCTCAATATTTTCTTTTCATTGGGCTAAAGATCTTTTAGCCCAGAACAGCCGTATCATATAACACATGTGTGTTTATCTATTAATGAAAGTGCCAATCTGTCTTCTATGACTGTATCATTTTTGTCTCCTCCAGACACGTTTGAGGGCACCAGTAACTCCATATCTTTGCACTGAATGGGCGTGAAGAAGTGTCTATTGCAGGCATTTCAATAGAATTTGAGCCTCTGCTTCCCCTGCTTCTACCTGCTCCTGTGCTGACTCCCTGCTTCTTCCAAGAATTGCACCTGAGAGTCTTCTTCATTCCACATACTTACTATGGCCTTGGCAATTACCAACATAGGATCTCTAGATGAATTTGCGGTACCAAAGCACATGGGTTCCACCTCCCCATTCCCAGCTTTCTCAGTTACTGTTCTATAGACATCATGACCAAGAGTACTTGTAAAAGAAAGCATTTAATTGGGGGCTTCCTCACATTTCAGAGGATGAGTTCAGAACCATCATCCTGGTGGGCAGCTTGACAGCAGGCAGGCAGGAACGGTGCTGAAGCAGTAGATGAGAGTTTATATCCTGATCCACAAGCAGGAGGCAGAGAGTTAGCCTGGGCCTGGTATGGGTTTTTCAAACTTCAAATTCCACCCCCAGTGACAAACCTCCTTCAGTGTAGGAGGACCTAAGGTGGGAGGAGTAAGGAGAGGAAGGGGGAAAGAAAGAGGAGGGGGCTAGAGAAACCAGAGATGTAGGAGGATGGAGAACCACACAGGTATGGAGAACAGCCGTGGGTAACAACTATATTTAGTTTAGCTAATTGGGAAACAACTCTAATTGTATGGGCATATTGTTACTGAGCATTACTAAACATATAAACCCTTTGATTAATCTTTAAGCATTAGAGTCTCATTTTTCTACCAGGCCCACAAGATTAGCGGGAAGGTCTGGGCAATGCCCAGCCTTGCGGAAACAGCATGGAAGATTGACTGAGCCATCTCCCATGCTTACGTCTCATGGGTGGCAGGGCTGGTGTTTCTGGCTGGCCGTTTCTAGCTGCAGTGCATACGTGGCCTCAGGGCCAAGGAAAATGGCAGCTGAGCTTGGCAGAGCCACCACAGCTTAAATGGTTGGCCTGAGAAGCCCCACTTTTTAAATAATTACTGCAACGCTTCAACAAGGGCACACCTCCTAATTCCTCTGAAACAGTCCACCAACATGAAAGCAAA
>NW_021606730.1:0-15941 GCF_004785775.1 Grammomys surdaster | reverse complement strand
CCCTCTCTCCCCTCTCTCCCCTCTCTCCCTCCCTCTCTCCCTCCCTCTCTCCCTCCCTCTCTCCCTCCCCCTCTTTCCCCTCTCCCTCACTTTCCCCCCTCTCCCCCTCTCTCCCCCTCTAAGTTACCCCACCATAAGGTTTAGCCCCTATTGATTTGCACCCCCTACCATGGCTCAGCCTGCCAAGAGTATAGAGGAAGAGCTAGAGATTTGCGTCTTTGAGATCTCCCTCTCTCCCTCTCCCTCTCCCTCTCCCTCTCCCTCTCCCTCTCCCTCTCCCTCTCCCTCTCCCTCTTTCTCTCCCTCTCTCTCTCCCTCTCTCCCTCTCTCCCTCTCTCCCTCTCCCTCTCCCTCTCTCCTTCTCCTCCCTCTCCTCCCTCTTTTTTCTGTTCTTGTGAAACTTGGGCATAGCTTATTCTGTCAAATCTTTCTCTGACTCTTCATTTTGTCTGCCACTCAATTAGATACCACTTTCAAACATGGGTGCTTCCTTCTACAAACTAAGTTTACCTTCATTGTTTGCAATTTAAGGTGTGTACTGAGGACCTGTCTGTATTCTAGTCAAAGGAATAAAGGGCTGGAACACACCACAATTAGAAATAGGTTCTTTTTTCCACTACACAACACAATCTCGAAGTTTACAATGTGATGAAATATCCTGCCACAGAGGATAATATGATTTGCCATACTTTCTGAGTATTTACCTTTTAACAACCTCTGTTCTTAAGCAGATGAGATTCTTTAATTCATAGAGAATATATATAATTAGGGAATGTGTGCGTGCATGTGCGTGTGTGTGTGTCTGTCTGACTGTATGCATGTATGTATGTGTATCTTTGAAAAACAATAATATGTAGTGTTGGTCATTTCAGAGAGAAGTAAATTGAGCTGTAGAAATGGCTCAGTGGATCAGGACAGTTGCTCTCCAAGTGTGATAACATGAGGTAAAACGCCCAGCACCCATGCAAATTCCTGGCATTGTCAGTAATGGACAGCTGATTTCTCTGGCCAGCCAGCCTAGCTGGAAGAACAAGCTTCCAGTCCTGAAAGACAATAAGAAAAGAGCAATAGACTGAAGGACACATATACATTTCTCTGAATATATCTACACCCGCACTCCCTCACCCAAACCTTGCTATACACTGATACACTCATGCACACCCTCCCATACACTCACACACCAGCCCCTCCATACATATTTTTATACATATTGTAGTATAAAACCATCAGTACGAGTCCAGCTCCTGCTCCCCTGTGCTATGCAGATCCTGAACTTCACTCTCACCAACATTTAGGTTTGCATATTGCATAACAGCAGACTACAGGAAATGGGAAACAAATAAGAACAGGAGTTTAGCTGGGTAGAGATGTCTTTAATCTCAACAGAGTAGAGGGCAACTTGATCTACAGAGTGAGTTCAAGGACAACCAGGGCTACACAGAGGAAACTTGCCTCAAAAAAGCAAGCAAGCAAATAAACAAGCAAGCAAAACACACACACATACACACACACATACAAAACAAAGGAACAAACAAGCAAAATGAGTTTTGCTCAACCATAAATATGTTGCACTAAATATAGGCTAAAGGTTTAAAAGTAGAGTAATAATCAGAAAGGAAAGAAAACACAGCCTGGAAATTGTTTCCAGAAATGATTTTCCCTGGTTATTTGAAAAAGGTCCAAAATATAGAATGTCACCCTAGCATCATGCAACTTGATGTGACTTTAGGCTGACAGAGACGAGATGAATTTGCTGGTCTGTTCTACTCAGTTCTTTCTCCTAAAAGGGGGATATAAGCAATGGAATATCAGAAGGATTTATGTACTGAAAGGTCTTTCTAAACTATGGAGTAGGAGGTAGACTAGTGATTTTTAAAACTCAAATACTCCTAAAATAGAGCTTTTAAATAAGCATACAAGTCACACTGATAACCTTGGAATAGCAGTGCTGGCTCAGAATGCTTGAGCCAGTCCCAAGCAGCTAGCATTTTATTTTAGGTTTCTTTGGGACAGCCATGCTTTGTACTCAGGATTATCTCAAAATTACTATGGCTGGTCACCAGTTTATAGATCCCCTGACTCAGTTTTCCATGTGCTGGGGTTACAGGAAAGTTTAACCAGGCCTATCTTAATTTAAAATACTAATAAACACTCAGGTACTGTACAATCAGCTAGTCACAGGATTGCATTCAATCCACAAGACCTGAGGGCATATGGTAGCATTTCCCAAAGGGAGTAGTGAGGCTTACAAAAGCACCTTCTATTAATGCTTATCAAGTGATAAGTCAAAGTTCAATGGTATACGAAAGGTTGCAGGGAAATAGTAAAACTTCAAGGATGTTTTAAAGAAATAAAAACAGCAGAAATAAACACACCATTTACATAGAAAGAGAAGTTTCTCAGAAAGAAAATATTGATGATTTTTTCATATAGGCACTTAGCAAATATCAGAACGTATGTTATAAAAGGTTTCCTGTAAGGATTGGTAGATAAGTTTAGAAGCTGAGGTCAGGCCACAGATAAAATACTTTCTTCTAGTCAGCGTTCTGTATAGTAAATGTACAGATAAAAAAAATTGCATTGCCCTACTTCACTGCATTAATCACATCACAAAATGTCAGTGGGTATGCATAGATTTAATGTCTTACTTATTTGTTAGAAAATGCGTCATGACTACAGTTATTCTCTAATATATCAGAGTCTCTGAGTGCATATTTCTTAACTGTTTGAACTTATCATTTGCTTTCCACGAGCATTTGTAGACATGCTAAACAAATACCCTCCACCAACATGTTTGTATTTGGTGATACATCTGTTTATGTGAAGTATGGCTCATAACCCAACATAGGAAAAGGAGAGTAAAGAACTCATGTGAATCTGTAATCATAGCACCCAAGAGTCTGAAGCACGAAGACTTCAAATTTGAGCCTAGCTAGATCTTGAACATAGTGAGTTCAAGATCTGCCTGGGTAACACAGAGAAACCAAAATAAAATTAAATACATAGAAAACCAACCAACCAACCAACCAACAAAAACCCTCATGATTAGACTCTGAGTAATATTGACCAATAGTGGTATAACTTATTATTTCTTTGAATATTGGTCCATGTGTTTGTGTTTGAGAGTGCATGTGCATGTCTGTGCCTGTCTGTGCAGATGCAGGTGGGTGGAGCGGGATGAGAATGAGTATGCTTGTGCATGGAGACCAAAGGATAACCTTGAGTATCATTTTTCAGGCATTATCCACTTTCTTTGAGGCAGGATCTCTCATTGACCCGGAGCTCAGCAATCAGGTTAGGCGGTCTAGCAAGGGAGCCCCAAATGTTCTGTTGCCTCTGACTCCCCAGCACTGGGGTTTCAAATGAAACTCATTGCCCTCTGAATTGTTGCATGAATTTGAAGAGTCAAATTCTGATCCTCACACTTGCAAGGCAAACCCTTCACTATGTGGGCTATTTCCCTTGCTCTTGAAGTGTGTTTGAAAGACAGAATCCTTCATGGCTTCCTCTGCTGCCTTGGCTTACTATACCTTATCTTGTGTTGCAAAGCTTATAAATTCCAAGTGATTGAGATTACATACAAACATGCAAAGCTAATATAGCTTGAACTCACTACAGAATCCAAAACTAGTTATGCAAATGGCTACAGTGACAAACATAGACATTCCAAGAATTCATTGAAAAAAAATACCACTGATCTAACTGAAATATAATATGAAAATGTTTTCAAATCTTGTGATGTGGAAGAGACAGACACAAGTCAGAATATCTCAGTAAGAATGTCAGATAATAAAGCAAACACCAGGGCAGTGATGTATCTTATGTTTCATGTCTTACCAGGAGAATCAAGTTTTCAATAGTGAGCAGGATGTGTCCAGAGAAATTGTAGCTCTCCTTATTAAGGCAGCTGAGCCTTCTTAGAAGGCATAACGAAATACTCATGGGAGCAAATATAGAGACAAAATGTGGAACAGAAACTGAAGGAGTGGCTGTCTGGAGACTGCTCTACCTGGGTATCCATTCCATGTACAATCACCAAAGGCCAACACTGTGGATGCCAGGAATTATATGCTGACAGGAGCTTGATACAGCTGTCTCCTTAGAGGTCTGCCAGAGCCTGACATATACAGAGGAGGATGCTCACAGCTAATATTGAACTGATCGTGGGGTTCCCAGTGGAGAAGTTAGAGAGAAGACTAAAGGAGCTGAAGGAATTTGTGGCCCCATGGGGAGAGCACCAACCAACCAGAGCTCCCAGGGTCTAAACCACCAGCCTGGGAGCACATAAGGGTGGGATCCGTGGCTCCAGCTGTATATGCAGGGGAGGATGGCCTTGTTGGGCATAGGTGGGAGAGGAAGTCCTTGGTCCTGTGAAGGCTGGGTGCCCCAGTGTAGGAGAATTCGAGGGTGGGGAGGAGAGAGTGGGTGGGTGGGAGCACATCCTCATAGAATCAGGGGGAGGGGAGATGGGATAGAGGGTTTCTAGTGGGGGAGAAATGGGGAAAGGGGATAACATCTGAAATGTAAATAAAATATCTAATAAAAATTTTCTAAAAAAAAAAAGACAGTTGAGACACTATATTCCAATTGTGCCAGACTTTCCACACAGAACTCCAGTAGGGTTAAAAGAACTGAGCCTGGAAAGGTAGAAGCAGGTTTGCTTCCAGTGAAGGAGGCTGGGTATTTCCTCAAGTTGCTGGAGGCAGAGGGGCAGGGGGCAAAGTCAGCACCATACTACCTACTGTGAAAGCCTGAGTTCTTTTCAGTGACATCCAGGCAAAACCAGAGCTCCTGACTGTTCCCTACAAAATAATTTAAGAAAAGTCATAAGGCTCAGAGTTACAGTTGATTGGCAAGGTATTTTAATAGGTTACTAAACAACAATTAGTGAAAGAGAAGTGCTCAGAGACAGTCCATACCCAAGTGTGTGTATGGGTGAGGTGGGCTTTGAACACAATTACATAGCTATAAATATTATTTTTCTTGTCTCTAAAGTGATGTTGTTCAAAGGAGTTATAAGAAATATGTATTTTCCTGTGTCACTGCCACTCCCTATCCCTACATAGGGTGGTTACCAATGTGACTTGGCCAGGATTACCATCTGTTAAGATAGAACTATGGGTTATAAGGATTGCAAAAGGGGCTATGATTTTACTATATGCAAGTTTCCTGTGAGATTCCTAGAAAATTCCTTGATGGGAATGAAGAAGGACAGCAGTGAACTTGGTCATTCTCTCTTACTTCGTAAGTAAGACTTGTTGCTATTTAAACATCCCTATTCCAACTGTCTCTATGTAAAAGAATTATTGTCTCTGTGTATGTAACCTTTACAGTAAAATTGTTTAACAGTGCTGGAATTCTTGGCTTCAGCTGACAAGAGAGTTCGATCAGACTTCCAGATAAGAGTTTCTTTCCTTCTTTCGGTCCCTGATTTCCCAGTCTTCTTACTTGCCTTCAGAGGCTACTTCAAGTTTTATACTTTCCCTCCAAGAAAAGGGAAACAACTAAGAAAATGGAGCCCAGAACTAAAACTCAGAAAACCTAGCTCAGGTCATTCATCCTGCATGTGTGTGTGGATTTTTTTTTTTTCCTTTGATGAGTACTTATTTTATTTAGTATAATCAGGATTCATCCTTGTTTATTGTATCAGAATTTACCCCCTTTTAAATGCTGAATAATCTTACATTATCCACATACACACCATATTTGTTTATCCATTTGTATATCAATGTTTATATATTTTGGCTTTGTGAACATGAGTGTGGTTTGCTATGTAAAATTTTTCTTAATTCTGCTTATGTAGTTTTACTTCTATTCTTTCTTCTTTGTTTCTGTTTTATTTTGTCTTGTTAAGACAGGGTTTCTCTGTGTAGCCCCCCGCCGTCCTGGAACTCACTCTGTAGATCAGACTGGCCTTTTATATCTGTTTTTTTTTCCACTGTTGAGACTAGCTAGTGAAGGGCCCTGATACAGTCATTATTAAATAGTGTATAAATAAATAAACAATACATTGCTCAAATAGAATAAATTCTTTTCAAATAGACTGAAAATGGCATTTAAGTTAGTTTCTGTGGACTTTTCCTCTTAGAGAGTAGTTTATGCTTGACATTTCCTGGCTAGTTATCTTTAAATCATGACATTTTAATAAAAACAAAACTCAGAAACAACTTTCACCTTCTTATTAAGTATATCTTTTAAAATCATGGTAATAGTTTTGCATAATGGTTACACATAGATATTCATAAGCTGGTTAATGAATACACCAGATTTTGTTTTCTACCTCAAGAAAGGAGAGATAACTGTGACAAATTCAATGCTGTTTCGATTTAGAGGGTCTCTAAATAAATCCAAACAGCATAAGTATTCAAGGTCCTTAGTTCATAGGAATATATTCTTTGGATTCCTTTAGAAAACTAGAAACTTAGTAGCTTTGATAATATTTTACTTTATAATGTAAAATGTGTGTGTGTGTGTCCATATGTGTTTGATGCATTAATGTGTGAAGGAGATGCAGACAGAGAGAGTGGAAAGGAGGCAGGGGACAGTATTTAATGAAATAATCCTCGAGAGGTACCATTGTATTCTTATTCTTAGAGGAGTTGACGTAGAATATCTCTGAAGTAAATGACAACAAATTGATCCAAGTTCCACTGTGAACTAATGCTATTTCCTATAATTACATTTCCATTGTTATTAAGATCCCAGACTCCAGTGATTGTAAGGTTATAGTTCATAGTGAGAACAATTCCAACAGGAGCAGGTGGTGACTGTTCTCATACTTATAACTCAGTTTTAGATCTGACTCTGATTGTGTAAAAAAAAAGCCCAAAACATTAAAAAAAAAAAAGGAGAAGAAGATGACGACGACCAGGAGACATCTGGTAACTAAGGGGGATGCAATTCTCTAGCTGTCAGGACCCATTATTTCTTTTCCTAGCAGCCCTCATTTGGAAAGTCAGCCTTCAGCCGAGAACAGTGTAGCTTGTGAACTACATGACATGCTCAATGTAGGGAAGTAACATCCTATTTAAAATATATCAAGAGACTTGGATTCTCCTTTACTGCAGGCTGTCGAATGCTGCTTCTGGTTACATCTCCTGTCTTAATCCAAGCAGCTGAGCGGAACTTGATGACAAAGCTGAAGCCTCCTAAAAGAACCTCAAATTGGCAGAGACTAATCCAGCCTCAGTTGCTTCTCAGTGATGCGACGGTCCTGGGGATTTAGCCCAGAAATCCTGTCAAAGGAAGATATTTACTAGGTAAAAAGCTTGGGGATACTTTCTGTACAGCAGACATTTAAATACTATGATCTTGTAGATTTTAATTTTATAGTACCCCATTTTTTTGTGGCATTGGGAACTGGATCTAGCCCCTCACACACGCTCAGCAAGCTCTCTACCAGAGGTAAATTCCCACACAAATTTTCTACTTTCTGTGATACCCTAGTCTCAGTAAAACTCACTCAATGCAAAGTTTATAGGACCTTCCAAATAATTTCTACAGTCTGATTTTATAGTCATTAGGTGTGGTTATCAAAATCTCCAATTTACAGAGGATGAAATGTGATTTACTGGTATGATGCTAGTTAGTCAATCTTCAGTCAAAGAAATAAAGCCATTGCTCATGCAAGTGTCTGTGTTCTCTCCTGACAAACATTTAGTTGAAAAACAGTCAAGACACAATTTCTAGTTACAAGCACACAATCACAATTTATTGTTTGTAACACTATAAACTACTGGCACATGAACACATCGCTTGTAATGGGCTGTAAAAATGGACACCATAGTTAGAACTACAAGATAGAATATTTGCAAATTTTCCAGAAGTGAGTGTGGAAATGTTTGTCCTTTGCCCAGGAGACCAAACTGGTGAACGCAATGGTCAGAATTCCTGGTGACAGCCAGAGGCAAGTGAGAACTATGATCTTCATACATATAATTTAGAAGCACTTAATTGTTGGCTTCAGGCATCACTGGAAGTGAATTTCCCAGATGGCAATCCAAAGTCAGTAGTCAAAAGGAGGAAAAGGTTATTGAGTCATGGGATATCCATGGCCACCGATGTCTTATTCATTTTTAGTGTATATTTAAGCCTATATTGTGAGAGTCTTTATTACAAACATCATTTGTAGGAATTCAGTTTTCTCCCTTGGTGTGTATGGGAACCGCATTGATACAGCCTCTGTCTAGAAAACAAATGAATAGAGGAAGTTGAAAGTCAAAGTTCTCCATCTCTATTAAATATAATCTTGAATACTTACATAATTGAAGAAAATAAAGGATTACTAATTTTTTATTTGCTGATTTGCAACTGGACCAAGGGATATAATTGGAACAGTCTCAAACTTTATAGGCAGTTTGAGTCTGACTCCTGTCAAGACAATACTCAGTGATCGTACTTGCTAACGTCTACACTGTTTAATGATATCATTGGAGAATCTCAAATCACGTTTCACAAAACTTGTTAAGCCTATGTGTATGGTTTATAAATATCCTTAAGTCTTACAGCTGCTTCGAACTCCTTTCAAAGTCAATATTTTAAGGTGTTTTGGAGACTGAGGTCATGAACTCCCCATGAAGCTTCTGAAGGATGTGAGAGGATAAATTGCTTCCCTTTCCTGCTGGCTCCAAAGTGCTCCAGTGTCTCAGCTCTGGGAAATGCATATGGAAACAATTGCCCTTGGACTATTTCCTCTCTCTCCATGCAGGCCATAGCCTCTCCAAATGGCTTCATAAGGCAAGCTGGTTAACATAGAGGTCAGAGACCAGCTCCGCCAGCCCTGAATGCATAATGCCTAACCCGGCACTTGCTATTCAAAGGAAGGGGGCATGCACATGGTGTTTTTGAGCCCCATTCGTTTAATATATCATCTTATCTAACACTTCATTTTTTTATTTTGCTGAGCAAAAAGTGGGATACATATTTGCTGAAGGTGAAACTGCTAGTTATATTATGAAAAGAACAGGCTCAGGAGCTGAAAATATTTGTTCCAGCTGTGTTCTGCTTGGTCTCCCTTCCTCCACATCTTCCTCTGCAATGGCTTTACAGTCAGTGTGGGACATAGGTTTTCAACTTTAAATGGATGGAGTCATGAGATATTTCTTTCTTTTTTTATGCTTTTCTTTTCATACTTTTTATTCTTATTACTTTTATTTTTTATAGTCCAGCTGTTGTCCCCCTCCTGATCTCCCTCCCACTGTTCCTTGACCTATTCCTGTACCCCATATCTCCAAGAGGATGTCCCATGTCCCCCTACACCCTGCCAGGCCTCCCTACTCCCTGGGGCCTCAAGTCTTTAGAGGGTTAGGTGCATCTTCTCTCACTGAGACCAGGGCAAGCAGTCCTCTGCTATGTTTGTGTCGGGGGCCTAGGACCAGTTACTGTATGCTCCCTGATTGGTGGCTCAGTGTCTGAGAGATCTCAGGGTTCCATGTGTGTTGAGACAGCTGGTCTTTCTATGAATCCCTCAGCTTTTTCCAATCTTTCTATCCTCTGAGAGGCCCAACAAGCAAATGACTGAGACAGACGCAGATACTTAGACCCAACTGAAGTCATGAAATATTTCTGTCTGATCAATCCCTTTAGGAGGTTTTATGAAAGAAGACAGACCTGATCTGATATTTTGGAAAGTGACATTATTTGAAATTTTATAATATTTTCAGATACATGAACAATATATAGTATGGCACGTATTTTGTAGTTATTCTAGACGAAAACAAACTCAAAACTTTTTTTAAAATGATATTACTCCCACTAAATTAACTAGAAAGTAGAAATAGCACATAATAAAATGACTGGTTGGCAGAATTATTGCTGCCTGAAGGTGCACAGGAAACTCTATCTATGTAGATTTCATGAGACCTCACCCATACAGTGGTGGGCTTTCCAGCAGTGTCAAAGCCTGGGGCCCCATGCTCCTATACATAATCCCAACAAACTCACTGATTCACCAAACTAGGCTTGGAGGGAATTTGTTTTGGATTGCTGTTGTTCTCATTCTCTGGGATAAATACAAAATCTCTTCAGGAAAAATATAGCTCAATTACTGTTCAAACAGGGATTCAATAATCCCAAAGAAGAAAATTGCAAAAACAGTTGCAAGATCCTTGGGATTGAGAATACGACATGTAACAGGCTGATCCATCTAAGGGTCAAGCATCCCCTGAGATAATCTTGCCATGGCCATCCATCTTCCTCTATGTGATATAGAATGATGTACCTTCCTCTTGTGATGGGCATATGTGTGACTGTTGCTACAGATGATACAACGTTCCTCTGAAACTGAAATGTCTGATGGTGAAGCATCCTTGAGTGGTTTGGGGAGGTTCCCAGGGTGGCTATTTTTCTCTATGTTGTACCAGGCTGTATACTTCAGGGATGAATGGAGTCTACCATGGAAGTATAGAATACCCTCAAAATAGCTGATGAGACAGAGAATATATTGTAATCCTTAACAGTGACACTCTGAGATAGGACCATACAAGGATTACAGTGGAATTTCATGTGTCCCCTGCTGTGGATGATAAAACAGGCAACAGAGGTTCTGAGAGGTCTGCCCGGAATGAACCTTTCCCTGTAAGAGAACTATTATAAAAGGAAAAGTCATGATTATAGTGTCTTCCATGCTAGCCTCTAATGTGGCTAAAGAGTGAGTAAAGGAGAGGAGGAAATGGAACTGCTGGGCTTGCCTTTCTAGCACCTGGAGGGATATAAAGGAGAATATAAATTAGGTCACTACTAAAGAGTTACTCCTGGCATTCAACCTCTTGAACCTAATGGGAAGAATTGCCTGGTATGGGGGTGGGGGAAGATGAGGTAGAAGTAATGGAAGACACTCCTCAAGAAACAGAAGCATGATTCAGCATGTACACAGGGGCTTAATAACAGCCCAGGGTAGGAAAATGATAATCAGGAAATGTGATGCTTCTGAATTGCTTTAATTAGGAAAGACTTAAACAAGAAATAGAAAAGCCTCTGTTAGCCTAGCTTGTGAGGCTATGGGACATAGGGTAGATGGCATCAGTGAGGATACCATGGAAACAGAGAATATTAGCAACATAACTACTCTGCCCTCCTTAAAGCAAACCTTGAATAAATCTGAGGCAGGACAGATCTTTAATTTTCTTTCTGTTGCTGTAATAAGCACCATGACCAAAAACAACTTGGAGAGGAAATGGTTGTACTACAGGTCACAATCCATCACCAAGGGAAGTCAGGAAAGAAACTCAAACAAAGGTCATGAAAGAACACTGCTTAGCAGATCACTTGCTAGGTCATGTTCAGCTAGTTTTCTTCATTTTTCAGTCATCAATCAAGACTGACAGATGTGGCTATAGACCAATTTTCCTAACACAATTAATTTATTGATTTATTAATAACTAATTTTATTAATGCAATTTTAACATTATTTACATTTATTATTTTTATGTGTATGTGTGTTTTGCCTGTACCTATGTCTGTGCCACACATGTGCACAATGCTGTAGAAGCCAGAAAAAGACATTGGATCCCTGGGGACTGGAAATATAGACAGTTGTGATGTAGGTGCCATGTATGTGATGGATATTGAAACTTGATCCTCTGGAAGAGCAGCTGTGTGTTCTTAAGTGTAGAACAATCTCTCCAGTCCTTGATACATATTTTGAATTGAGTTTTCCTCTTCCCAAGTGACTACAGATTTTGTGGAGTAGACAATAAAATCTAACCAGGATAAAAGAAAAGTCTCTGATAACATGATTTACATCAACAATTGTGGAGTTTTAGTTATTGCTGACTTAGGACTCCATAAACCCAACAAGCCGTTAGGCAAAGGGCAGGCATTTCAGAGGGTTCTAGATTTAAGAAGGCAGTATTTAATGCCTACTTTACCAAGCCACAAAGAACTATGTTTATAGGAGTGTTTCAAAGAAGTTAACTAAGTTTGGAGTCAACTATTTCTATGGAGCTTTAATGGCTTTTGCTAATCCCAATGGTGGAACATGATCCTTATGTAGTAGAATGACTTAGACTGGGATATATGTTGGGTTTATGTGGTGCTAAAGCAGTCAAAAGGAGGTAAGCTTAAAAAAAAAGACAAACACAAAATAGAGATGGTCATTCAAAAATATGAGTGAGGTTCCTGGGGGGAGTTGGGGGGGAATACCAGAAATCAAAGTGTTATGCTTAAAAGCATTGGAAAGTCTTTAAAATATTAATGATAGCTGGCTGAAGGGATAGACAATATATTCCACTGCATACACTAGAGTGGGAGAGGAAGCTACCTTACCTTCTCCCCTGAAGAGCTGAGAACCTGTAGGTAAGGATCACTCAGGGCAACTGGAGGCTCCTTGTTGGACTGCAGGGTTTGAGTCCCTGACCTGCAGAATATTTGAACTTTGGTGAGTATAATGATGTGCTTGTCAAATCACCTCCTGAACACACATGTTTAGGTTACAGATTATTTATGGAGGGAAGGGTGAAGCTCAGGAGAGCTCACAAGAATCTTAAAACGTTCACGATTTACTAGGGCCCCATTTAAGGTTATATAAGCAATACACATTACCTGGCGTTATTCTTCAGTGGCTTAAGTGACTGTGTGCTGCACAAGTAACTTTAGTTGTGAGTGATCACCCATGCTGGGGTGGGGTTTCCAGTAATGTAGCCCAAATAACTGATTTTCCTGCAAGTAAATTCTAGTACCCACTGGTAATCAAGCAATACTTGTTGAACATTGTTTCTTTGATCTCATGGTGTACTTCTTAGCGCCTCTCTCTAGGAAAAGTAACACAAACAATCCCAATTCTTGAAAACTCATTTTGTTTTAATGAAAATTAATTGTTTCTTATCAAGGCAGTGCTTTTCAATCCTTGCATTCTGTCTGTATGTGGAATTGCTTTAGCACGATACACAGGAACAAACAAGCCAGAGTTTTTATGGAAAGAGACAAATTGGTAGGGGACTTTAATTTTCTCACTTAGCCTTTTATCACAACAAGGGTACAAAACACTAGCCATTCTTTACCTGTAACACTTCATAGTACGTTGTAGCCAGCAGAGAAGTCCTTGTTTCAGACAGACTTGTAGCTGGCTCTTAAATACGTCTTCGATGAGACATGCTCCAAGTGCAGGTTTAGCCAGTGCAGAGTGTTTCTTCTTAGAAAGATCAGTGAGATGGCCTACCAATGTGATTTCTGATTTAACAAAATCTCACAATGCTCAACTACTCTGATGGCCCAGCTTGGGCAGGGATTGGCAATGGTTAGGTTCTTCTGGAATATATCTGGGAGAGTTGGACTCAAAAAAGATAGGTTTCTAAGCTTATGTCCTTGGTATATGATGATAAGCCAACATGTATAGAGGTCCCTGTTTTAAAGTAAAAAAACAAAAACAGAAAAACAAAACAAAAAAGACTATAAGGTAAACATCTAAGTTACTATTTGAACAGCTGGATTTAATTTATAATATTGAAGTCATACAAAACTGACTCAAGAATAACAACTAAGGTAAAAATGAGTTAAGTCACTAAAACTTTTGAAATACAAAGAAAACACAAAATGTTGCTGTGTCCTCTTTTTTCCAAACCTTCTTGGTATTACTCTTAAGCAGAAAGCCCTGGTAACAGCTGACAGTGCTGCCCTCAAGAGCCATGGTTTAGACAGGATTTGCCAGGTCTGCTTGCCAAAAGAGAAAACATCTCCAAGTGTTTTTCATTCATAATTAAGTACATTTTCTGGCAGCCAGCTATGAAATTCATAAGATTTACATTGACTCCTTCTGTTCAGGAATAATTGTAGACTCTATCTCTGAATCACATTCTAGTTCTTGGGTTTTTATATATGAATGCAAAGCTCATTGAAGCATAAATTCATTTGGAAACTATGAATTCAATAACAAAAAACATGGCAAATATCTAGGGTTTTCCTACCACAATAATTAACATTTATTAAAATATGTTAATATAAACATGTATGCATATAATAGATAGTAAATATATTTTGCACATATTTAAATACACTTATACCTATAAAATATAATTCACTGGATATTAAATACAATATTTTGTTAACACATAATCATCTATTAACTGACTTATTTAGGAAAATTATCACAGAAATAGATCTGTTACTAGTTACATGTCATGGTTTGGATGTGACTGGAAAGATTGATATGACTTTTGTTTTGGGTAAATGTAGACCATTAGTAAGTGGCAATTGAAAGGAACAATATCAGCAGAAGACACCCAAGGCCATGATCTCAATCCAAAGGAGATTTATTTGCCCCAGAAGGAATAAGAGACAGAGGCAGGAGAAAAAGAACAAGGGAGAAGGGAAAGGAACAGGGGAGGCGGGGGAAATGGGGAGGGATATTTGCTCTGGAGGGACAAAGGACTGCCTCTAGGTAGATAGGAAACAGATGTGGCCCATAGGCAAATGGCAGTTTATAAAGGGAAAGGGGGTTCCCTTCCCCCATGTTAGGATAATTTGGTTTGTTTGGGCCTCTTAACTAGGGCAGCCAAAAGTGGGACTTATTTTGATAGCTGGACCTTGACAGTCAGTCTCAGGAGGAACAAGTGGCTAAATGAGGGAGGAGACTTGGTGGCTAGCTTTAGGAATGGAATCTAATGGTTTTTAGCAAGCAAGAGGGAATGGGGAAGGGTAAGGCCTGCTAGAGCCCTTGGCCATGCTCCATTTGTCTAGAGCCCCTTTGATAATAGTTGTGAAGTTTGAAAACTTAGACTGACACTTTTCTTGGGTTTTGTGATTTGAGGTATTGTCTGTCTCATTCTCAAGTGAGCCAGCTGGAATGCCAGCAGGAAAGACAACAGTGGTACATCCTGAAGCAAGCAAAGCTTCTGACACTTCCACAAGTGCACAGCTTTATCTTTTGTGGCTTTTGGACCACTTCCAGTTTTTGTACATATGCAATGGATAATTCCTAGAGCAGGTCACAAGACTGACTATCATTCTAGTACAATAATAATGCTGTTTTTCCCTTCAGTTAGGAGAGGTCCAATAGATAGGGCCACTGTGCTCACAAAAGAATGGCTTAAGGAAGCAGTTATAGGTAGTGCTATAACCTAAGTAGAGAAATGCTGTGTGCTTTGATTATGAATAAGAAATATCACCCACCCACCCTATTAGCATTTTGAAAAACAATTTAAATATTTTTTAGACATGTTACTAGGAAATATTCATTTCAAACTTCAATATAAAAATGAAACATTAAAATAAATGGTATTTTGAAATAATCAAACAATTATGACTTTAGAAACAACTCAATGGTTAAGAGTACTGGTTGCTCCTCCAAAATACCTTAGTCACAACTATCTTTAATTCTAGTTCCAGGGAATGCAACGCCCTCTTCTGGGATCCTTAGGCAGGGGGCTTGCAACTGGTACACAGACATATATGGAAGTAAAACACCCATATAGATAAAATAAAAATAGTACAAGACATAAAACTCAAAACAACAAAGAATACATGGAATTAGTAATTGAATAAGTACTTTTATTAATGCAAATCTCTTGGGAATTTTACTCAGGGGACAATAAGTATAAATGTTTTATAGGCCTGTGTGATGATCTCTCTCCTAAAGATTCATTTCCGTATCTTAAAAACTGTCATTTTTTTCATAAATACCTACCATTAATTAAGAAAGAGAGATATGTACTTGTATTTTCCTAAGGTAAGGGCTTAAGGAACTAGAATAGGAATAGTGAAATTTAATATAACAATATAATGTACAAGCAAAGAATGGGATGTTTTTAAAAAGATGGATAAAAGCTTTGTTAATAGATTAATCTAAAAATAGAATTTAAGAAGAACCACAGTATCGGATAATTAGGAGACACTTATCCTTTAATAATTTATTAATATTTAGAGTATTGAACTGGTCAAAACAATTTGAAAATAAAAGAAAAGGGCCATATTTTCCATAGTGTAGATTAGACAATAAAGTAGACTAT